>NC_012876.2:30771967-30949017 GCF_000003195.3 Sorghum bicolor | reverse complement strand
AAGATTAGAACTATCTCCAAACAGACAGAACAAGATTCCACTTGAGCTCTTCACCGAGGAGTACCTCGTGTGTGTCCAAAATAGTTTCTAAGCCTATGGTGCATTAGGCACAAACCGTGTACCTATCTTGCACCGAAACTAACACTATCTCGAAAGAGACCGAAGTGAGATTCTATATGACACACGTCACCTAGGAGTTCTATTGGGTGCTTCCAAATATATTTCAAAGCTTATGGTACGTTCCAGGCAATTCGTGCACCTATCTTGCATCAAGATTAGCACTATCTCCAAACAAAAGCAAACTGAGCTTCCACATGAGCCCCTTTACCCAGGAGTATCATCAGGTGCATCCAAAATGGTTTCATAGCCTATGATGCATTAGGCGCAAACTGTGTACCTATCTTGCACCAAAACTAACTCTGTCTCCAAACAGACCGAAGCGAGATTCCATATGACACATGTCATTTAGGAGTTCTATTGGGGTGCATCCAAATGGATTTCTTAGCATATGGTATGTGCCATACAAACCGTGCACCTATCTAGCATCAAGATTAGCACAATATCCAAACAAATCGAATCGACCTTCCACTCTAGCCTCTTCACCTAGGATTATTATCAGGTGCTTCCATAATGGTTTCGAGCTTATGGTGCATTATGCGCAAACCATGCACCAATCTTGCACCTAAACTAACACTTTCTCCAAACAGATTGAAGCAAGATTCCATATGACACACATGATCTAGGAGTTCTATCGGGTGCGTCCAAATTGATTTTCGAGAATATGGTATGTTCCATGCAAACCATATACCTACCTTGCATCAAGATTTGCACTATCTCCAAACAGACCGAACCGAGCTTTCACTTGAGCCTCTTCACCTAGGTGTACCATCGGAAACTTTCACAATGGTTTCTGAGCCTATGATGCACTGGGCACAAACCATGCACCTATCTTGCACCGAAACTAATACTATCTCCAACTGGACTGAAGCGAGATTCCATATGATACACTTCATCTAGTAGTTCCATCGGGTGCATCTACAGTTCCATTAGGTGTGCCCAAATTGATTTCTGAGCATATGGAATGTTCCATTCAAACCGTGCACCTATCTTACATCAAGATTAGAACTATCTCCAAACAGACAAAACTAAGATTCCACTTGAGCCTCTTCACCAAGGAGTACCATCGTGTGCACCCAAAATAGTTTCTTAGCCTATGGTGCATTAGGCATAAACCGTGTATCTATCTTGCACCGAAACTAACACTATCTCCAAAGAGACCGAAGTTAGATTCTATGTGACACACGTCATCTAGGAGTTCTATTGGGTGCTTCTAAATATATTTCTAGGCATATGGTACATTCCATGCAATTCGTGCACCTATCTTGCATCAAGATTAGCACTATCTTCAAACAAACCAAACTAAGCTTCCACTTGAGCCCCTTTACCCAGGAGTATCATCAGGTGCATCCAAAATGGTTTCTTAGCCTATGATGCATTAGGCGCAAACTATGTACCTATCTTGCACCAAAACTAACTCTGTCTCCAAACAGACCGAAGCGAGATTCCATATGACACATGTCATCTAGGAGTTCTATAGGGGTGCGTCCAAATGGATTTCTTACCATATGGTATGTTCCATGCAAATCGTGCACCTATCTTGCATCAAGATTAGCACTATCTCCAAACAGATCGAACCGAGCTTCCACTTGAGCCTCTTCACCTAGGAGTATTATCGGGTGCTTCCATAATGTTTTCTGAGCTTATGGTGCATTATGCACAAACCATGCACCAATCTTGCACCTAATCTAACACTGTCTCCAAACATATTGAAGCAAGATTCCATATGACACACATGATCTAGGAGTTCTATCGGGTACGTCCTAATTGATTTTTGAGAATATGGTATGTTCCATGCAAATCGTAAACCTATCTTGCATCAAGATTAGCACTATCTCCAAACAGACCGAACCGAGCTTTCACTTGAGCCTCTTCACCTAGGAGTACCATCGGGAACTTCCACAACGGTTTCTGAGCCTATGGTGCACTGGGCACAAACCATGCACCTATCTTGCACCGAAACTAATACTATCTCCAACTGGACTGAAGCCAAGATTCCACATGAGCCTCTTCACCAAGGAGTACCATCGCATGCGTCAAAACAATTTCTTAGCCTATGTTCCACGCAAACCGTGCTCCTATCTTGTATCAGGATTAGCACTATCTCCAAACAGACCATACCGAGCTTCCATTTGAGTCTATTCTCCTAGGAGTACAATCGGGTGCGTCCAAATTGGTTTCTTAGCCTATGGTGCATTAGGCACAAACCGTACACCTATCTTGCACCGAAACTAACACTGTCTCCAAATGGACCGAAGGGAAATTCCATATGACACACGTCATCAAGGAGTTCTATCGGGTGCGTCCAAATTGATTTCTAAGTAAATGGTACGTACCATGCAAACCGTGCACCTATTTTACATAAAGATTAGCACTATCTCCAAACAGACCAAACTAAGCTTCCACTTGAGCCTCTTCACCTAGGAGTACCCTCAGGTGTGTCCAAAATGATTTTGGAGCCTATGGTTCATTTGGTGAAAACCGTGCAGTGCACCTTTATTACACCAAAACTAACATTGTCTCTAAATAGACCGAAGCGAGACTCCATATGACACACATTATCTAAGAGTTTCATTGGGTGCATCTAAATTGATTTCCAAGCCTATGGTAGTTTCCATACAAACCGTGCACCTATCTTGCATCAAGATTAGCACAATCTCAAAACACACCGAACCAAGCTTGCACTTGAGCCTCTTCACCTAGGAGTATCATTCGGTGCTTCCACAATAATTTATGAGATTATGGTGCATTAGGCGCAAACCATGCACCTATCTTCTACCGAAACTAACATTGTCTCCAAATGGACCGAAGCGAGATTACATATGACACATGTCATCTAGCAGTTCCATCGGGTGCGTCCAAATTGATTTCCTAGCATATGGTATGTTCCATGCAAACCGTGCAACTATCTAGTATCAAGATTTGCATTGTCTCCAAATACACAAAACCGAGCTTCCACTTGAGCCTCTTCACCTAGGAGTACTATTGAGTGCATCAAAAATGGTTTCTTAGACCATGCATTAGGTGCAAACCATGCACCTATGTTGCATCATCGAAACTAACACTATATCCAAAGGGACCAAAGTGAGATTCCATATGACACAAATCATCTAGGAGTTCTATCGGGTGCATCCAAATTGATTTTCGAGTATATGGTACGTTCTATGCAAACCATGCACCTATCTTGCATGAATATTAGCACTATCTCCAAACAGACCGAACCGAGCTTTCACTTGAGCCTCTTCACCAAGAAGTACCATCGGGAGCTTCCACAACGGTTTTTTGAGCCTATGGTGCATTAGGTGCAAACCGTGCACCTATTTTGCACCAAAACAAACACTATCTCTAAGTGGACTGAAATGAGATTCCATATGACACACGTCATCTAGGAGTTCCATTAGGTGCGTCAAAATTGATTTCTAAGCATATGTTACATTCCATGCAAACCGTGCACCTATCTTGCATCAAGATTAGCACTATCTCAAAACAGATCAAACCAAGCTTCCACTTGAGCCCCTTTACCTAGTAGTACCATTAGGTGTGTCCAAAAAGGTTCTTAGCCTATGGTGCATTAGGCGCAAACAATTCACCTATCTTGCACAAAAACTAATACTATATCAAAACAGACTAAAGCGAGATTCCATATGACACACATCATCTACTAGTTCCATCGGGTGCATCCAAATTGATTTCCAGAAATATTCTATGGCTATGCAAACCGTGCTCCCATCTTGCATCAAGATTACCACTATCTCCAAATAGACCAAACCGAACTTCCATTTGAGCCTCTTCACCTAGGAGTACCATCAGGTGCGTCCAAAATGGTTCTTAGCCTATGGTGCACTAGGTGCAAACCGTGCACCTATCTTGCACATAAACTAACATTGTCTCCCAACAGACCGAAGTGAGACTCCATATGACACACGTCATCTACGTGTTCCATCGGGTGCGTCTAAATTGATTTCCGAGCATATTCTATGTCCATGCAAACCGTGCTCCTATCTTGCATCAAGATTAACACTATCTCCAAATAGACCAAACTGTGCTTCCACTTGAGCCTCTTCACCTAGGATTACCATCAAGTGCATCCAAAATGGTTTCTTAGACTATGCTGAATTAGGCGAAAAGTGTGCACCTATCTTGCACCAAAACTAACACTATGTCCAAATGAACCGAAGTGATTCCATATGACACACATCATCTGGGAGTTCTATCGGGTGTGTGCAAATTGATTTCTGAGCATATTGTATGTTCCACGCAAACCGTGCACTAGTCTTGCATAAAGATTGGCACTATCTCCAAATAGACCAAATCGAGCTTCCACTTGAGCCTCTTCACCTAGGAGTACCATCGAGTGCGTCCAAAATGGTTTCTTAGACTATGGTGCATTAGATTTAAACCGTTCACCTATATTGGATGAAAACTAACAATATTTCCAAAAGGACCAATGCGAGATTCCATATGACACACATCATCTAGTAGTTCCATCATGTGCACCCAAATTGATTTTCGAGCATATGGTACGTTTCGTGTAAACCGTGCACCTATCTTGCACCGAAACTAACACTATCAAGTGGATTGAAATGACATTCCATATGACACACATCATCTAGGAGTTCCATTGGGTGCGTCCAAATTGATTTTTGAGCATATGTTACGTTCCATGCAAACCTGCACCAATCTTGCATAGAGATTAGCACTATCTCAAAACAGATCAAACCATGCTTCCACTTGAGCCCCTTTACCTAGGCGTATCATTAGGTGTGTCCAAAATGGTTCTTAGCCTATAGTGCACTAGGCGCAAATCGTGCACCTATCTTGCATAGAAACTAACATTGTCTCCAAATAGACGGAAGCAAGATTCCATATGACACACGTCATCCACAAGTTCCATCAGGTGCTTCTAAATTGATTTCCGAGCATATTCTATGTCCATGCAAACCGTGCTCCTATCTTACATCAAGGTAAGCACTATCTCCAAATAGACCAAACTATGCTTCCACTTGAGCCTCTTCACCTAGGAGTACCATTGGGTGCTTCCACAATGGTTTCTGACCCTATGGTGCATTAGGCGCAAAACGTGCACCTATCTTGCACTAAAACTAACATTTTCTCTAAATAGACCAAAGCGAGACTCCATGTGACACACATCATCCAAGAGTTCTATTAGGTGCGTACAAATTGATTTCTAAGCATATGGTACGTTCCATGCAAACTGTGCACCTATCTTACACCAAGATTAGCACTATCTCCAAACAGACCGAACCGAGCTTCCACATCGGGTGCTTCCACAATGGTTTCTGAGCCAATGGTGCATTAGGCACAAACCGTGCACCTATCTTGCACCGAAAATAACATTGTCTCCAAACGGACCGAAGCGAGATTCTATATGACACACATTATCTAGGAGTTCTATCGGGTGCGTCGAAATTGATTTCCGAGCATATGGTACGTTCCATTCAAACCGTGCACCTATATTGCATCAAGATTAGCACTATCTCCAAACCAAGCTTCCACTTGAGCCCCTTTACCTAGGAGTACCATCGCGTGCGTCCTAAATGTTTTCTTAGCCTCTAGTGCATTAGGCGCAAACCGTGCACCTATCTTGCACCAAAACTAACATTATCTCCAAATAGACGAAGTGAGATTCCATATGACATATGTCATTAAGAGTTCTATTAGTTGTGTCTAAATTAATTTCTGAGCATATGGTACGTTCCATGCAAACCAAGCACCTATCATGCATCAAGATTAGCACCATCTCCAAACAGACCAAACCGAGCTTCCACTTGAGCCTGTTCACCTAGAAGTACCATTGGCTGCTTGGACAATGGTTTCTGATCCTATGGTGCATTAGTTGCAAACCGTGCACCTATCTTGCAACGAAACTCACACTGTCTCCATACAGACCAAAGCAAGATTCCATATGACACACGTCATTTAGGAGATCTATTGGGTGCTTCCAAATTTACTTCCGAGCATATGGTACATTCCATGCAAACCATGCACCTACCTTGCATCAAGATTAGCACTCTCTCCAAACTGAGCATCCACTTGAGCCCCTTTACCTAAGAGTACCATCACGTGCGTCCAAAATCTACCTATCTTGCACCAAAACTAACACTATCTCCAAAGAGATCGAACTGAGATTCTACATGATACATGTCATCTAGGAGTTCCATCGGGTGCCTCCAAATAGATTTCTAAGCATATGCTACGTTCCATGCAATTCGTGCACCAATCATGCATCAAGATTAGCAGTATCTCCAAACCAAGCTTCCACTTGAGCCCCTTTACCTAGGAGTACCATCGCGTGCGTCCAAAATGGTTTCTTAGTCTATGGTGCATTAGGCACAAACTGTGTACCTATCTTGCACCAAAACAAACTGTCTCCAAATAGACCGAAGCAAGATTCCATATGACACTTGTCATCTGGGAGTTCTATTGGATGCGTCTAATTGGATTTCTGAGCATATGGTACGTTCCATGCAAACCTGCACCAATCTTGCATAGAGATTAGCACTATCTCAAAACAGATCAAACCATGCTTCCACAATGGTTCCTGAGCTTATGGTGCATTATGCGCAAACTGTGCATCAATCTTGCACCTAGACTAACACTAACTCCAAACGGACCGAAGCGAGATTCCATATGACACATCATCTAGGAGTTCTATCAGGTGCGTCGAAATTGTTTTCTGAGAATATGCTACGTTCTATGCAAACCGTACACCTATCTTGCATCAAGATTAGCACTATCTCCAAACAGACATAATCGAGCTTTCACTTGAGCCTCTTCACCTAGGCGTACCATCGGGAACTTCTACAATAGTTTGTGAGCCTATGGTGCACAGGGCATAAACAACGCACCTATCTTGCTCCGAAACTAATACTATCTCCAACTAGACCGAACCGAGATTCCATATGACACACATCATCTATTAGTTCCATCAGGTGCATCTAGCAGTTCCATCGGGTGTGTCCAAACGGATTTCTAAGCATATGGTACGTTCCATGCAAACCGTGCACCTATCTTGCATTATGATTAGCACTATCTCCAAACAGATCGAACCAAGTTTCCACTTGAGCCTCTTCACCTAGGAGTATCATTGGGTGCTTCCACAATGGTTCTGAGCCTATGGTGCATTATGCGCAAACCGTGCAGCAATCTTGCACCTAAACTAACACTATCTCCAAACAAACCGAAATGACATTCCATATGACACACATCATCTAGGAGTTCTATTGGGTGCATCCAAATTGATTTTCAAGAATATGGTACATTCCATGCAAACCGTACACCTATCTTGCATCAAGATTAGTAGAATCTCCAAACAGATTGAATAGAGCTTTCACTTGAGCCTCTTAACCTAGGAGTACCATCGGGAACTTCCACAATGGTTTCTAAGCCTATGGTGCACTCGGTGCAAATCATGCACCTATCTTGCACCAAAACTAATACTATCTCCAACTGGACCGAAGCGAGATTCCATATGACACACTTCATCTAGTAGTTCCATCGGGTGCTTCTAGCAGTTCCATCGGGTGTGTCGAAATTAATTTCTAAGCATATGGTATGTTTCATGCAAACCATGCGCCTATGTTGCATCAATATTAGAACTATCTCCAACCGAACCAAGCTTCCACTTGAGCCTCTTCACCAAGGAGTGCCATCGGGTGCGTCCAAAATGGTTTCTTAGATTATGGTGCATTAGGTGCAAACCATGCACCTATCTTACATCAAAACTAACACTATAACCAAATGGACCGAAGCAAGATTCCATATGACACACATCATCTAGGAGTTCTATCCGGTGTGTCCAAATTGATTTCTGAGCATATGGTATGTTCCACGCAAACCATGAACCTATCTTGCCTTAAGATGAGCACTATCTCAAAACAGACCAAACCGAGCTTTCACTTGAGCCTCTTCACCTAGGAGTACTATCACGTGCTTCCACAATGATTTCTGACCCTATGGTGCATTAGGCGCAAACTGTGCACCTGTCTTGCACTGAAACTAACTTTGTCTCTAAATAGAACAAAGCGAGACTCCATATGAGACACATCATCTAAGAGTTCTATCGGGTGCATCCAAATTGACTTCCGAGCATATGGTATGTTCCACGCAAACCATGCACCTATCTTGCATCAAGATTAGCACTATCTCCAAACCAAGCTTTCACTTGAGCCCCTTTACCTAGGAGTACCATCGCGTGCGTCCAAAATGGTTCCTTAGCCTATGGTGCATTAGGCACAAACCGTGCAGCTATGTTGCACCAAAACTAACACTATCTTCAAAGAGACCGAGGTGAGATTCTATATGACACATGTCATCTAGGAGTTCTATTGGGTGCGTCCAAATGGATTTCTAAGCATATGGTATGTTCCATGCAAACCATGCACCTATCTTGCATCAAGATTAGCACTATCTCCAAACAGATCGAATCGAGCTTCAACTTGAGCCTCTTCACCTAGGAGTATTATCGGGTGCTTCCACAATGGTTTCTGAGCTTATGGTGCATTATGCGCAAACCATGCATCAATCTTGCACCTAAACTAACGCTGACTCCAAACGGACCGAAGCGAGATTCCATATGACACACATCATCTAGGAGTTCTATCAGGTACGTCAAAATTGATTTATGAGAATATGGTATGTTCCATGCAAACCCTACACCTATCTTGCATCAAGATTAGCACTATCTCCAAAGTCCAAACAAACCAAACTGAGCTTTCACTTGAGCCTCTTCACCTAGGAGTACCATTGGTAACTTCCACAACGGTTCCTGAGCCTATGGTGCACTGGGCACAAACTTTGCACCTATCTTGCACCGAAACTAATACTATCTCCAACTGGACCGAAGCGAGATTGCATATGACACACTTCATCTAGTAGTTCCATCGTGTCGATGAAAGCTAGTCGGTAGTCTACCTTGGGGTATACCCACGGTAGTAGTTTATCGGCAGACAGGTGCGCAGGCTACGAACTCGATGGTGACGCAAGACACAGACATGGTTTTTATCTAGGTTTGGCCACCATGTGGGCGTAATACCTACGTCCTGCGTCTGATTGTATTGGATTGAGTTGAGTTGAGATGAGATGTCTTTGGGGGTCCCTTGCCTCTCTTTATATAGTCCAGAGGGTAGGGTTACAGATCGAGAAACTAATCCTAGTCGATTACATTTGCCAGAGATAGCATGATATCAATTCCTATTCTAACCGACTAGAATCTTGCTTGGTCTCCACGTCTTGTTTCCTTGCGCGAGACTCCGGGTAGTTGGATCAAGCCCCGCGTCTTCCTCGTGATGGACCAAGTCTCTTGGTCCAAGTCTAGCCGTAAGGGTATAGGGGTTTATACCCCCACAGCTAGTCCCCGAGCACCATGTATTGTGATGTAACACGCCATCTTGAACTTCTTCGACCAGTGAGGCTTGACATCTTCAATAAGCAGGAAAGTCGCTCAAACAGTTGCAACGGTATTTTAACCAACTCAAAAGACAGTTAATCAACATCGACATCGAAGAAATAGGTTGTTTGAAGAATGCATGGTGCTCTTAATCAAAAAAGATTTCTTTCGTGGTGAAGTGTGCCCACTTTACTTTTCTGAAAAGTATAGACCTCAAAAAAGCAAGCATATTCACCGTAAGGTACAGTCCTCGGATTGTCGATTGGGCGAACTGGTCGGCCAGTCCCTGAGCATATCTTTTGAAAAAATTGTATCGCCGTATTAATGTGCGATGTGACGGAGCATCCTGCCATATTGTCAGTCTATTGCATAAAAAGGAGCGCCTGCTAATTGTAAAGCCGCTCTTTACGCAGGCCAAGAAAAGGAAACCAACAATCATTCAAAAAAGCTACCGAATTAACTGCGATAATTCTTGAAAACCAAAACGCCACAACTGCCGCAAGATCCGCCCATTTCCCCAAAATGCGGGAAGTGGAAAAGGTGGGTTTGCTGTTATAAAGGGCTCGATGTTGTGTTCATATTTTTACCCAGCAGTTACGTAGCAGCCTCCTTCCTTTGCCATTACTGCCTCCTGCCTTCGCCAACCCCAGCATCCTCAACTCACAGCTCAATGCTTTTCCTACTGCGACAATGGCGAAGAGTGATTCGAAGAAAAGGGCCGAGATGATGGCCAAAGAGTGGAAGAAATCTCGGAGCACCACGAGGTCCCTCAATGACCTCGTCGGAATGGGAGTCCTGCACAACCAGGAGCTCGGCGGCTGGAGGGCACCAGAGAGAGTTACCCCGACCCCCACGCCGGTGAGATCGTAGTTTTTGAAGATTGCTTCAAAAGGGGATTTGGGGTTCCCGTTCATCCTTTTCTTGAAGGTCTTCTCCTTTACTATGAGATCGGGATTTGCAATCTACATCAAACTCTATTCTCCTTATCTCTACCTTCATCCATTTGTGTGAAGCCTATGTTGGGATAGAACCACATTTCGATCTCTTCCGCTATCTATTTTGTTTGAGGAAGAAGGGAGCAGTCGGGGGCTCCAAGATTGCAGGTGGAGTATACCTCAATATTCGCGACGGGATGAAGAACCGTTACCTCAGCTGCACATGGAACACCTCCCTCACCGAGTGGTACAAGAGGTGCTTCTACATTAGGGAGGAGCCGGGCAGCACCACGTTCTGCGACGTCGGCTACATTCCTGAGAAGAGGGTTAGCTGGACTGATCGTCCAGAGTATACTGGTCAAGTGTCAGAGCTGATGAGCCTGATCGACTGGTCCCGCCTCGACAGACCAGGAGTGGTCGGGAATTTCCTCGCCTGACGAGTGATGCCTTGACAGAGGAGGGTGCACTCGGCGTACGAGTACGCGGGAAGCCAAGACCCGACCATGATGCACCGAGATAGCTTGGAGAAATCAGATATCCAGCGGAGGATGAATGAGTTATTCAACCTAGCTGACAATAACTTCATTCGTTGTGATGACCGGATGCATGCCTTCATGCTAGGCCGACTAGCTCCTAAGGTAAATGGATACCCTGGTTTATTTGTAATGCTATTTGAATGCTATAGCCTTTTGATTGATGACTTGTCGCCTTTGTATCACAGATAGGAGATATTGACCGGTGCACAATGTATGTGTCGCTGGCACCTGGTATGGACCATCCTGCTGGGGTAGACCCACCAGTAGACAATGCTGCTCGGTGTCTCCAATACACCTGTAGCGACGTGGACCAGAGTTGTCCAGCGTCGACCACAGATGACAGAGTAGCTGGGAAAAGGCCGATGGCTGTGGAGCCATCCTCCACGGAAGCAATTCCAGCGGGAACGGCTGCTTACCCTTCGATGGGCCAAGGCTCGACCAGCCATGCCCCCAAGCGTCGCCGGCTTGTGAGGATTGTCGACGGTGACAACGAAGAGGACGAGATGGCCCCGTCCTTGGTCTAGAGACCACGCAGTCGCCCTAACGTTGCGCCGATCGATGCTGATCGGGTAATCAGGGACCCACCTGTCGCGCACGTCGAGCCGATACGTCCTGGAGGAACAGAAGCGGCCGCGGCGACTAGGCGGACCAGGAGAAGGTTCTTCACGGCGGCGCACCGGAGCTCCGACCTATAAGTTCGAAAAAGTGTCTCTCGCTCTCTTTGTTTTTTACGAGGTTTGATGTTAGTATGGTAATCTGCATTAACTCTTCTTTGTTAGTGCAGCCTCAGATGTTGATCCGGGCAACACTGCCGGCTTGAGGACAACTGAGTCGGCAGTTGCTGATGACAATGCCGCCGAGCAGACCGTCCGCGAGCAGTCGGCAGAGCAGACCGTAGTTGTGGCCACGATAGAGGTTGCCGAGGAGGAACCGGCCTAAGACGAGGCTAGGGCGAGCACCCCAGCAAGGGGCAATGAGACCACTAGGATGCCTCTCCCAAGCAGCGTTGCAGAGGAGGGAGACAGGATCCCGACCCCCCTCCAGCTGAAGAAGAGAGGGGTCCAACTCCAGCCCCAGCACAGGCTTCCACGCCGGAGGGCTCCCCTAGCCGGGGTAAGGGTCCTATGATACCCGTTGCCGTGGCTAGGGGTAGCGCGGAGGGCGAGGAGGCCCGCACGGCCTCTGATGACGAAGTGGAGGAGATCCAGGGGCATCCCCACGATGGTCGCCGACACGTTTACGTGTGGCGCCAGCGTGGGGACCACTGGGCCGGCCACGAGGAGTTCGCCGAGACCGAGGAGGCGGCGAGGGTAGAGCACGCTGCTAAGCGGCTCATTGATGAAGTTAAGGTGAGTGGTCTTGTATTCTGCTAGAGTATGTATATACTGTTGCTTGTTCACTGTGCGATATGTATATTTCTCATAGGGTGCAATGAAAACGGCGAAGTACCAAAAAAGGTGCTTCGACCAAATCGAGGATGTGGTCTCCGAGAACAAGGCCTTGACTGCAAAGTTGGACCGCCTTCGACTGGAGGCCGAAAGGGAGGCGGCCGAGAAGGTGGCTCAGGAGGAGCGTCTGCTGGACCTGACTCGGCGACTAGCCGATAAGGACCGTGAGAAAAGGGGTAGGTCAAGTTATGTGAGCAGTTGCGGTTAACCGTGTTGTCGGTTTTGATGACCAACAATTATTACTTCAGGTCTGGAGGAGGAGATCGAGCGTCTCTGAAAAGAGAGGGACCAGCTCGACCAAGAGCGTGCCAGTGCGCTGGAAACCGGGCGCAAGGTTGGCGAAGAGCTGAAGACCAGAAGTCGGGAGCTCGCTGGTAAGAGCTATTTTGTCCTTTTCGACCACGCAGTTCTATCTCTTTTTTATATTGTCGTAGCATGTTGCTGACTGTGTGCTTGGTTTTTCTTCAAAACTTTGTCATAGTGCTTAAAGCGAACACTAAGAAGCACCTAGATGAGCTGGTCAAGGAACGGGACTCCTGGAAGACGAACTGTATCAAGCTCTAGAAAGGAGTTGCCCCAGTACTTGACCTGATCAGCCCCGAGCTCCCCGAGGACCAGCCCCGCGCACCGAAGCCGACCCCGGTTGTAACACCCCAGTGTTATGGTTGCATCAAACATGTGCATAGCATGAGCATCATCATTTATTCAAAAGCATCCATGATCATCATCTATCTTGAGACATGTCATCCTTTGCAAAAAGGTGTTTTAAATTGCTTAAATAGGCTTCCTATGCTTATGTTTGAGTGAACAATGCTTGTGTTTGTGCTTAATGTCTTGGTAAATAGCTTATCTATGCTTAACTTAACCTTGGGAACAATGTTCATGTTGATCACTTCTCCAAAATAATCACTTAAGTCTTACTTATGCAAATAGGCCCTAGAAACCTCTTTTGCTTAGGCTTTTAAAAAGTGTTTCATAAAATGTTTGCATGTCAAAACTTCCTACAGCAAAGTTGTAGCAAATTTTATAAGGAACAAAAGTTGTTGTATGGCCATCTCATGAAAATGATCACAAATAGCTCAAAAGTGGCCCACAAGGCAGATTTGGGGCTGTTTTCAACACTTAGAAAATTTTCTAAGTCCCCGGGTGGTTTGCAGTTTGCGTGATTGATTTTGGAAACTCCATATCTTTCAATCCAGGCCGATCTGGCCTTTGCTCTAGTTGACAAAGTTGTAGATCTCGCCTAGTACTCCAAGTTTGTCAACTACGCCATCTCCTAATTCGCTGTGGTTTGGGAGATAATCATCGGTGAAGTCGCTCTGTCAGTCGGCCATTGCTTTCTCTGAATCAACTTGGAGCTCGCCGACGTGGCCGACCGGCGGCAGCACAACGGCGACAATTGGCGCCCGTACGCCGTTCCTGGCCCCGCCTGTCAGCCCTCGTCGCGTGCATGACCTCCACGGCGTCGCCCCGAGCGAGTGGACGCGTCCACTTCGCTCTGCCTCGCCCTCTCTCGCCTGAACCTCGCCCGCAGCGAGCTTTCCGCCGCGAGCTCACTCCGGCGAGCTCGTGTGCGCTCCTCTCTGCGTCTCCGTCCACCAAACTCCACCCAAAGCTCCGCCGTGAGCCGCTCTCCAAGCTCCACCCTCTAACTCGCCGAGAAACCCACCGGTGAGCCGACATTTCCTTCTTCCCCCAAATCGGTCCGCCGTGACCCTCTTCTCCGGCGAACTCAATGCCGAGCGTTGTGAGGCTTCTCATCGTCTTTGGTTAGGTCCTAGAGGTAGCTTAGGTCCTTAGCGAGCTTTTGCGCCACCTGGTGGACGCTCTACCGGGTTCTCCGTCGCCGGACACGGTGTGCAGCGCCGCCGTGTTTCCGCTGGAGTTGGGTGCTCTCGTGGCCAGCGCTTTCCACGGGGATCCAGGCCAAGCCGTGTACCTAGGAAGCTTCGCCCTAGTCTGCTGGTGCTGTAGAAGGCCTTAGGTCACGCTCTACCGGCCTGAGGGCTCCGGCGTAACGCCGAGCACCTCCGCCGAGCCGCCATTGCCGACGGTGAGTCCCTTCCGGTGGCTCCGCCGTGGCAAAAGTGGGGTCAATCGAGTCGTTAGGGTTTGGGGATCACGTTGATGCCCTGGGTTTGGCCGGAGACCTCGCCGTCGCGGAGAAATCGCCGGCGAAGATCGCCTCGGCCGCGAGGAAGAAGAGCCTGACGGGTGGGACCCCCTGTCAGCGACTCTCTCTTTCCCTCCTTTTCTTTTATTCAAAATCCTGATTTTTGGCTTTCTTGCAAAAATCATATCTCCTGTTTCTGAGATCCAAAAATTGTGAAACAAATTTTGTGTTGTTTCTTGAGATGGCTAGTATTTAATAAAAATATAAAATGAATCATGTTTTCTGGGAAATTATTTATTAAGGATTTAATCTTGTCATTCTTGGATAAATGCATATCTCTGGTTTTACTGATTAGTTTGCTCTGAAATTTTTATGGTGGTCTTTGCATGGCATTAGAGTGCTCTGATAATTATTTCATGATTTTTGGAGCACTGCAGTTGTGATATGTAATTTGTGTTTGAAATATGGCTTGTTTCTTTAATTAAATCACATAAAATAATTGGTGCTTATGCTGGTGCTCTATTTTGGTGGTAAACTTGTTTATGGTATTCCTAAGATATAAATAGTCTGAAATCTGTTGTTTGACACTATATAAGTCATGTCTATGAATTTATGAAATAAATGCCTTGATACATGTTAAATGCATATCTTTAATTTGGCATATGCAATGGTCCTGAAATTTTTATGGTGGTGATCTGAGGTTATACTTGTGCCTCTGTAATTTTTGTAGATTTTTCTGAGCACTTTAACTAATATCCTGTAAATATGCCTTACCTAAAATTAATTGACAAATGCCTTGTTAAGAAATTGTTTTGGGGTTTTCAACTGATGATCTGGTGACCTTGTATTATATTTGTGCTCATGAGTCATATGGTGGGCATAGTTTGTGTTTTGATCATGTCATTAAATAATTAACTATATGGTTAAATGCTGTCTGGACAGCAAATGAATAATTTAACTTTGCTTAATGATAATTTGACTTTCTGTGAAACTTGTATAAAACAAAGTTGTTCTAAACTTGTTGAACTAACTGTGGTTCAAATTTGAGGTCATTTGGCCAAGTAGTTTAAAAGTTATAGCTGTTCCAAGTTGGGTTCCAGAAATAGGGGTTCTCTGTTTTTCTGGAACAGAACCTGGAATTTTGTTAAAATGACTAGTTTAATGTTTGAATCTTGCTGTCATGTTTAAAGATGAGTTGTAGACAATTTCCTAAGCTTTCCAGAATGTCCTTACTCATGTTTGTTGGACCTGAATATATATCATTATGATTTATTTACTGAGCCTACTTGTTTTATGTTGTTTGCTGCTTTAGTGCCATGATAGGTTTCGGGTTATGTTAACTTGTTTATTCATGTGAGTTAGTATAACTCTTGCTCCGTAAATGAGTGTCCAGTGAGTTGCGTGTGTTGTTAAGCATTCATCTGTAGCATGTGCACCTTCTCATTCTTCGAGCATGCAATAGGTGCACCGGACGTGGCAGTTTCCTTCGAGCTCCAAGCGAACCCCGAAGGCCAGGAAGGCAGCCAGGAGGTGGAGGTCCAGCAAGCCGGACTCGAGGAGCCCGAAGAAGAAGTTGAGTGCCCGAGTCACGAGCCGGCATCATTCGTGAAAGGCAAGCCCCGGAGCATTTTAAGCCTCCTCTATTTTCGAAAGTTTACTTAATACGTTATATCTATTGATGCATTACGTATAGGAGTTGTGATGAAACTGTTGCTGCATTCTACTCTATCCTTGTCCAGATAACTTACCCTCCCTGGGTGTATAGTTAGGTTCGAGTAGCAGCTTAGCTATGCTTTAACCGGTAGAAGTCGGGTGATATTCTGTCATCCGCGCGATATAGGGTTGTGTCGGGTCGCGATGGTCTATATGTGCTATCGTGGATGGAACCTGGTTAAATTGACTTAAGCCGGGCGGAGTTTTGCAAGTGTGTAGTAACTCCGTCTGTGGCAGCTAAGGACCGATCGTTGTACGTCCTCTTGTCATGTTGAACGCATGCCTGACACTTAGTTGGCCGGATAACTCGTTCCGACCGCGAAGCCGAGTAGTATGACTCAGGCCGGAAGACCGGCAAGTATAAAGTGCGCACTACCGGAGGAAGTGCGGTGTGCGGGGGACCATTGGCGTAAGTCCAAAGGCAGGTGAGTTAAAATTCCTGACCTCCCTGGCAGAATGGTAGCCCTGGGAGTGCGGCGCTGATCGGAGCCGCGATTTCTGAGTCGTACCAAAGGTGACCCTTTGGCTCTCCGGCAGGGGATGCTTGGGTGAGTGCTAGGAATAAACCTCCAGCTGGATAGGAATTCGATTCGAATCGCCGTCTCTCCCGGTTAGTGAGAACTTGACAGAGCAGCGGCAAACGTAGCATTCACTAATGAACTTGGTTCATGATAATGATGATAGCAAGAAGAACATATGATGAAATTGATATGGTTATTATTGTTTGGAATAATCAAGTGATGTGTTGTAGTACAGGTGCTAATCTAGTGGTAGGCTGATGATAATTAAATCTGATGCTCTTAAAATGACTTAGTGGTAAGTTAAGCTTTTGGCAAAAGGTGAGTCAACCAGCTCCACTTAAAATTCAGCCTTGCATGATCCTTGGTGTCTTTTATGTTTTACTAGACGGGTAAGTCTAGCTGAGTACATCCTCGTACTCAGGGTTTATTCCCACCTGTTGCAGATGATGTCTTCTATGACGGTTTCTGCAAGACCTGTCTCCATCCCGCTGGGGATGAGGACTAACCGTTGGGCACGGTTCTCTACTCTTCTCGTCTATGATGCTTTTGGAAGGATGACCTAGACTCTGGCAGTAACAAACTTGTGAACTGAACTTTGAACAAGTGTGTGTACTTATTTTGCTTCCGCTACTTCGAACATGTGTTGTAATAACTTAAAACTCCGATGTGGTGCCGCTTCGACGGCAATGAATGACTATGTAACAATCGTTGTGTTTATATTGAACTATTACGATCTTGGTTTGTTGCGAGTTGGTTTGAAGTCCTTCGTGATTTCGATTGACTACCGGGATTATATGGGCTCAAGTCTAGAAACTTGATTGTTTGACGATCGTTTCTGTAATTGAACTCTTATAATTTGGTCGGTTCTGTGACAGCTGGCATCGGAGCAAGTTCAGCATTATAAATGCAGCGTTTGTGTATGTAAAACAAATAATTAAGTTATGCCAGTGGTCGAATCCTCCTTGCCCATATAAGGACTCTAGGTGGCTATTTAAGTACTGACTTGGGGGGTTTTATTTATGCATCTTCGGCAGTACTCAGGTATGGATGTGTGATGACCGCACTATGCTACCCTGTGGTCTAATGGTGGAGGTAGCCTTCATATGTGAGTTAGCCACATATGTCGCTAGATTTAAATTATGCAACGTCGCCCCTACGCTCAGGTAAGTGTGAGCTGTGAGAGCATGATCGTCCAAACGGCGGTCTAGGGGAGTGTTCGCGGTGGTTTTCTGGAGTGGTTACATGTCGAAACCATGGAACCACGAAAGAAACTTAATTGGGGAGTATATTAATTTCTCGGGTAGTTGTGGTGTCATTGTTGGGGCATGTTGGGCATGTCCAAGCAATGAGCACTTAGTTTACTGCTTTCTTGAGTGATATATTGGGAACTGTTGGGCTGAAATGAAGTTTTCTGCAGGTACTCTAACAGCGCACGTATAAACCGATAGTTACCGTATCGAGAGACGAATGTATGCCACCGTATATCCGTTAGAATATTAATTTTCTAAGTTTGTGAGGACGTACGGTTCGTGCATGCATCATATCGCATTCATACATACATTCTGTCCACTTCTTTCCTTACAATTTCGTCCCTTTTTAAATAATTAAAATGTTGCTTCAACTAATCCTCTTTTACCCATGGTATTCCTATTCCTTTCCACAGATGGACGCACCCGCTTCACCTCGTCCCAGTGACACTTTCTTGCACGAGTTTGGCACTCCTACCCTGCTCTGGAGAGTGTTACGGACTGTTGGGTATACTGAGCCACCTCAGTATTCTTGGTGGGAGATGGAGAGCACAGGAGGGATCCAGTGGTTTGCTGTGCAGGGAGTTGTCCCTCCACATGGGGACAAGCCTGCATGGACAGGCTGGACGTGCAGCTCAGATGGGCAGACTCCTTGGGAGGCAGCTCAGGTTGCAGCCCAGACTATCCTGCTCGACATCTGTCAGAGGTGTGGTGACGAGCTGACAGGAGGACCAGCGGCCTCCATTCCTAGTGCTGACCCAGCAGCCGCGGAGTGGAAATAGGCTGATGGTTGTGCTTTGGTTCGAGGCAGAGGAGAGAGAGCTGAGAGCTCTAGTCCTGCTATGAGTGCTATGATGGCTGTACTCAAGCTGATCAGTCAGCGAGAGGGCACCTATGCACAGGTGATGGTGGCTGTTCGCAGGGCCCAGGAGATGCAGCGGAAGGCTGAAAAGCGTGCTCGCAAGTTTCGCAAGCAAGCTAGACTCCTGGAGCAAACTCAGAAGGACCGCAATGACTGGGAGGACATAGCGGAGTACCGTAGACAGCAGTGGGTGAAGGCCATCAGAGAGAGAGATCATAAGCAGGATCAGATGAGCCAGTTAGCTCGAGAGAGGGAGACTTTGCAGGAGCGCTTGGTGCAGCTCACCCGTGAGAGGGATACTGCACTCCGTGTGTCGGAGAACAGGCGCCGAGCATGGGAGATGCACCGAGTTCAGTCGCTTGAGCGGGAGAACTATCTACAGGGTCAGATAGAGGCTGGTCTTGTGGAGATTCACCGTCTCAACAACTTGCTACACCCTATTCCTCGCCCTATACCCGTGTATCCAGAGGTGGGACCTCAGGTGATTGTGGCCGATGATGATGGTATGGAGGTTGATGGACCAGCAGCGGCTGCACCACCTTTACACGAGGACGTAGAGGATGAGGAGCTTGAGCCGGTTAGCGACGAGGATGGAGAGGCGATCTTTGACGCTGACTCGGACGACGAGCCTGGAGTGTAGGGAGTAGTGAGTAGTTGCTGCCAGGATCTTTTGTTGTATGCCAGTCGCTGTGTTGCTTTTGTAACCATGTTGTAATCCGAAACTTTGACCTTGACTCTTGGCATGTACTGGAGGGGTGTAATAACTTCATGGACCCTACGTGCAGTCTTTATGATCGTTATGTTATGCCGATGTTTCTGTTGTGGTGCGTATTGCGGATATCTATGTCATGTGTTGGATTGGTGATGTTGTTTTGTGGAATGGAATTGTTGTGCCTTTCTGTAAAGCTATTCTCTCGAATACTTTCAGGCATGAATATAAGTTCTTCTACGGCAAATCTTGTCATCATCAATGCTCACTGACTGTGTCTTTTCAGATGTCTCGTGGCACCCGAGGTGCGGAACAGCGTGCAAACATGAATCCACCACCTCCTCCTCCACCACCAAATCCAGCTGAGCTGATGCAAATGATGGTGGAAAATCAGAGGATGCTCACTGAGACCATCAATCGGATGGCAAATCAGGGTGGCCGTAATGCACAGGAAGGGCCAGCTCCTAACCAGTATAGTAGTTTCAAGGACTTCATGGATACGAAGCCCCCACCTTTCAGAGAAGCTGAAGAACCCCTTCAAGCTGAAGAGTGGCTGAATACGGTGGAACAAAAGTTTCGCCTGCTTCGTTTAACTGAAGGTTTGAAGGCGGAGTATGCAGCTCATCAACTGCAAGGACCGGCAGGCATCTGGTGGAATCAGTATCGGGAGGCTCTTCCAGCCGACACCGTGCTTGATTGGAATCTTTTCCGTGATGCTTTTAAAGGGCATTTCATTCCTCCGGGTGTTATGGAGATGAAGCACACCGAGTTCATGCAGCTGACTCAGGGCAACAAGACTCTGAAGGAGTATTTGCATGCTTTCAATCACTTGTCTAGGTATGCTCCTGAGTTTGTGAACACGGAGACGAAAAAGATCGCTAGTTTCAAGCGGGGTTTGGGTCCCAAATTGCTGAAGACTATGGGCCGCACTAGGTGTGCAACTTTCAATGAGTTTGTCAGTGATGCTCTTACTCAAGAGAATTATAACACTGTGTACACTGCGACCAAGACTCGCAAGAGGGCTTTTGAGGCCGGGGCAGGATCATCTCAGTCCAAGGCTCCAGTGGCAGCTAAGCCACCATTCCGTGCTCCAACCCCCAACCAGCGATACCGCCCTCCAATGAAGAAGAATCAGACAAAGACGGGTTTTCGCAAGGGGTACTCTATGGCTCTTCCTAGGGGCAACACGGGTCCCAACTATGCCAAGACTCCACCTGCCAACCGTCCGTGCTGGAACTGCAATCAGACCGGGCATTGGCAGAGCAACTGTCCTTACCCGCCAAAGAAGGGCAACAAGGGGAACGTCCGTCAGGGGCGTGTTCATTACACAACTGTGGAGGCAATCCCTGCTGGTGAGGTAGTCACGGCTGGTAAGTTTCTGGTCAATCAACATGATGCACTCGTGCTTTTTGATTCTGGAGCATCGCATTCTTTTGTGAGTTCTGAATTTATATCTAAGCATAGCATCAAGACCATCACACTTGATAAGGGCAGTTATTGTATTAGTGCTGCGGGAAATGATATTTCCACCAATCAAGTGGTTTTGGGGGCAACTCTGGAGATAGGAGGCCGTCAGTTTCTTGCTGATCTGGTTGTTTTACCCGGTGTGGGCATAGATGTAATTCTGGGGATGAAGTGGATGAGCGGTAATGGAGTTCTGATAGACACCACCACTCGTGTAGTGATGTTGAAAGACCCAGATACCAAGGAGGCATTTCTAGTGCAACTCCCTCGTGACATTCAAATCCGTAGCACTGTGAATGCAGTCATCTCTAAGGCTTTTCAGGATATTCCGGTGGTGTGTGAGTTTCCGGATGTTTTTCCTGATGATCTACCCGGGCTTCCTCCGGATCGGGATGTGGAGTTCAAAATTGAATTGATTCCAGGCACCGCTCCGATCTCTAGAAGACCTTATAGGATGCCGCCCAATGAATTAGCTGAGCTTAAGACCCAACTAAATGAGTTATTAGCCTATGGTGCATTAGGCACAATCCGTGTACCTATCTTGCACCGAAACTAACACTATCTCCAAAGAGACCGACGTGAGATTCTATATGACACACGTCATCTAGGAGTTCTATTGGGTGCATCCAAATATATTTCTAAGCATATGGTACGTTCCATGCAATTTGTGCACCTATCTTGCATCAAGATTAGCACTATCTCCAAACAAAAGCAAACTAAGCTTCCACTTGAGCCCCTTTACCCAGTAGTATCATCGTGTGCATCTAAAGTGGTTTCTTAGTCTACGATGCAGTAGGCGCAAACTGTGTACCTATCTTGCACCAAAACTAACTCTGTCTCCAAATAGACCGAAGCGAGATTCCATATGACACATGTCATCTAGGAGTTCTATTGGGGTGCGTCCAAATGGATTTCTTAGCATATGTATGTTCCTTGCTAACCGTTCACCTATCTTGCATCAAGATTAGCAATATCTCTAAACAGATCGAACCGACCTTGCACTTGAGCCTCTTCACCTAGGATTATCATCGGGTGCTTCCATAATGGTTTCTGAGCCTATGGTGCATTATGCGCAAACCATGCACCAATCTTGCACCTAAACTAACACTGTCTCCAAACAGATTGAAGCGAGATTCTATATGACACACATGATCTAGGTGTTCTATCGGGTGCGTCCAACTTAATTTCTAAGAATATGGTACGTTCCATGCAAACCGTACACCTATCTTTCATCAAGATTAGCACTATCTCCAAACAGACCGAACCGAGCTTTCAATTGAGCCTCTTCAGCTAGGAGTACAATCGGGAACTTCGACAACGATTTCTGAGCCTATGGTGCACTGGACACAAACCATGCAACTATCTTGCACCGAAACTAATACTATCTGCAATTGGACCGAAGCGAGATTCCATATGATACACTTCATCTAGTAGTTCCATCGGGTGCATCTACAGTTCCATCGGGTTTGTCCAAATTGATTTCTGAGCATATGGTATGTTCCATGCAAACCATGCACCCATCTTGCATCAAGATTAGAACTATCACCAAACAGACAGAACCAAGATTCCACTTGAGCCTCTTCACCATGGAGTACCATCGTGTGCGTCCAAAATAGTTTCTTACACAAACCGTGTACCTATCTCGCACCGAAACTAACACTATCTCCAAAGAGACCGAAGTGAGATTCTATATGACACATGTCATCTAGGAGTTCTATTGGGTGCTTCAAAATATATTTCAAAGCATATGGTACGTTCCATGCAATTTGTGCACCTATCTTGCATCAAGATTAGCACTGTATCCAAACAAAAGCAAACTGAGCTTCCACTTGAGCCCCTTTACCTAGGAGTATCATCGGGTGCATCCAAAATGGTTTCTTAGCCTATGATGCATTAGGCGCAAACTGTGTACCTATCTTGCACCAAAACTAACTTTGTCTCCAAACAAACCAAAGCGAGATTCCATATGACACATGTCATCTAGGAGTTCTATTGGGGTGCGTCCAAATGGATTTCTTAGCATATGGTATGTTCCATGCAAACCGTGCACCTATCTTGCATCAAGATTAGCACTATCTCCAAACAGATCGAACCGACCTTCCACTTGAGCCTCTTCACCTAGGATTATCATCGGGTGCTTCCATAATGGTTTCTGAGCTTATAGTGCATTATGCGCAAACCATGTACAAATCTTGCACCTAAACTAACACTGTCTCCAAACAGATTGAAGCGAGATTTCATATGACACACATGATCTAGGACTTCTATCGGGTGTGTCCAAATCGATTTCTGAGAATATGGTACGTTCCATGCAAATCGTACAACTGTCTTGCATCAAGATTAGCACTATCTCCAAACAGACCGAACCGAGCTTTCACTTGAGCCTCTTCACCTAGGAGTACCATCAGGAACTTCCACAACGATTTCTGAGCCTATGGTGCACTGGGCACAAACCATGCAACTATCTTGCACCGAAACTAATACTATCTCCAACTGGACCGAAGCGAGATTCCATATGATACACTTCATCTAGTAGTTTCATCGGGTGCATCTACAGTTCCATCGGGTGTGTCCAAATTGATTTCTGAGCATATGGTATGTTCCATGCAAACCGTGCACCTATCTTGCATCAAGATTAGAACTATCTCCAAACAGACAGAACCAAGATTCCACATGAGCCTCTTCACCAAGGAGTACCATCGCGTGCATCCAAAATAGTTTCTTAGCCTATGGTGCATTAGGCACAAACTGTGTACCTATCTTGCACTGAAACTAACACTATCTCCAAAGAGACCGAAGTGAGATTCTATATGACACACGTCATCTAGGAGTTCTATTGGGTGCTTCCAAATATATTTTGAAGCATATGGTACGTTCGATGCAATTAGTGCACCTATCTTGCATCAAGATTAGCACTATCTCCAAACAAAGCAAACTGAGCTTCCACTTGAGCCCCTTGACCCAAGAGTATCATCGGGTGCATCCAAAATGGTTTCTAAGCCTATGATGCATTAGGCAAACTGTGTACCTATCTTGCACCAAAACTAACTCTGTCTCCAAACAGACCAAAGCAAGATTCTATATGACACATGTCATCTAGGAGTTCTATTGGGGTGCGTCTAAATGGATTTTTTAGCATATGGTATGTTCCATGCAAACCGTACACTCATCTTGCATCAAAATTAGCACTATCTCCAAACAGATCGAACCGAGCTTCCACCTGAGCCTCTACACCTAGGATTATCATCGGGTGCTTCCATAATGGTTTCTGAGCCTATGGTGCATTATGTGCATACCATGCACCAATCTTGCACCTAAACTAACACTGTCTCAAAACAGATTGAAGCGAGATTCCATATGACACACATGATCTAGGAGTTCTATCGGGTGCGTCCAAATTGATTTCTAAGAATATGGTGCGTTCCATGCAAACCGTACACCTATCTTTCATCAAGATTAGCACTATCTCCAAACAGACCGAACCGAGCTTTCACTTGAGCCTCTTCTCCTAGGAGTACCATCGGGAACTTCCACAACGATTTCTGAGCCTATGGTGCACTGGGCACAAACCATGCAACTATCTTGCACCGAAACTAATACTATCTCCAACTGGACCAAAGCGAGATTCAATATGATACACTTCATCTAGTAGTTCCATCGGGTGCATCTACAGTTCCATCGGGTTTGTCCAAATTGATTTCTAAGCATATGCAAACTGTGCACCTATCTTGCATCAAGATTAGAACTATCTCCAAACAGACAGAACCAAGATTCCACATGAGCCTCTTCACCAAGGAGAACCATCGCGTGCGTCCAAAATAGTTTCATAGCCTATGGTGCATTAGGCACAAACCGTGTACCGATCTTGCACCAAAAGTAACACTATCTCCAAAGAGACCGAAGTGAGATTCTATATGACACACATCATCTAGGAGTTCTATTGGGTGCTTCCAAATATATTTCGAAGCATATGGTACGTTCGATGCCATTCGTGCACCTATCTTGCTTCAAGATTAACACTATCTCCAAACAAAGCAAACTAAGTTTCCACTTGAGCCCCTTTACCCAGGAGTATCATCGGGTGCATCCAAAATGGTTTTTTAGCCTATGATGCATTAGGCGCAAACTGTGTACCTATCTTGCACCAAAACTAACTCTTTCTCCAAACAGACCAAAGCGAGATTCTATATGACACACGTCATCTACGAGTTCTATTTGGGTGCGTCTAAATGGATTTCTTAGCATATGGTATGTTCCATGCAAACCGTGCACCTATCTTGCATCAAGATTACCACTATCTCCAAACAGATCGAACCGACCTTCCACTTGAGCCTCTTCACCTAGGAGTACCATCGGGAACTTCCACAATGATTTCTGAGGCTATGGAGCACTGGGCACAAACCATTTCACTATCTTGCAAAAAAACTAATACTATCTCCAACTAGACCGAAGCGAGATTCCATATGATACATTTCATCTAGTAGTTCCATTTGGTGTATCTACAGTTCCATCGGGTGTGTCCAAATTGATTTCTGAGCATATGATATGTTCCATGCAAACCGTGCACCTATCTTGCATCAAGATTAGAACTATCTCCAAACAGACAGAACCAAGATTCCACATGAGCCTCTTCACCAAGGAGTACCATCGCGTGCGTCCAAAATAGTTTCTTAGCCTATGGTGCATTAGGCACAAACCGTGTACCTATCTTGCACCGAACTAACACTATCTCCAAAGAGACCGAAGTGAGATTCTATATGACACACGTCATCTAGGAGTTCTATTGGGCACTTCCAAATATATTTCAAAGCATATGGTACATTCGATGCAATTCGTGCACCTATCTTGCATCAAGATTAGCACTATCTCCAAACAAAGCAAACTGAGCTTCCACTTGAGCCCCTTTACCCAGGAGTATCATCGGGTGCATCCAAAATAGTTTCTTAGCCTATGATGCATTAGGCGCAAACTGTGTACCTATCTCGCACCAAAACTAACTCTGTCTCCAAACAGACCAAAGCGAGATTCTATATGACACATGTCATCTAGGAGTTCTATTGGGGTGCGTCTAAATGGATTTCTTAGCATATGGTATGTTCCATGCAAACCGTGCACCTATCTTGCATCAAGATTAGCACTATCTCCAAACAGATCGAACCGACCTTCCACTTGAGCCTCTTCACCTAGGAGTATTATCGGGTGCTTCCATAATGGGTTCTGAGCCTATAGTGCATTATGCGCAAACCATGTACAAATCTTGCACCTAAACTAACACTGTCTCCAAACAGATTGAAGCGAGATTCCATATGACACACATGATCTAGGAGTTCTATCGGGTGCGTCCAAATTGATTTCTGAGAATATGGTATGTTCCATGCAAACCGTACACCAATCTTTCATCAAGATTAGCACTATCTCCAAACAGACCGAACCGAGCTTTCACTTGAGCCTCTTCACCTAGGAGTACCATCGGGAACTTCCACAACGATTTCTGAGCCTATGGTGCACTGGGCACAAACCATGCAACTATCTTGCACCGAAACTAATACTATCTCCAACTGGACCGAAGCGAGATTCCATATGATACACTTCATCTACTAGTTTCATCGGGTGCATCTACAGTTCCATCGGGTGTGTCCAAATTGATTTCTGAGCATATGGTATGTTCCATGCAAACCGTGCACCTATCTTGCATCAAGATTAGAACTATCTCCAAACAGACAGAACCAAGATTCCACATGAGCCTCTTCACCAAGGAGTACCATCGCGTGCATCCAAAATAGTTTCTTAGCCTATGGTGCATTAGGCACAAACTGTGTACCTATCTTGCACTGAAACTAACACTATCTCCAAAGAGACCGAAGTGAGATTCTATATGACACACGTCATCTAGGAGTTCTATTGGGTGCTTCCAAATATATTTTGAAGCATATGGTACGTTCGATGCAATTAGTGCACCTATCTTGCATCAAGATTAGCACTATCTACAAACAAAGCAAACTGAGCTTCCACTTTAGCCCCTTGACCCAAGAGTATCATCGGGTGCATCCAAAATGGTTTCTAAGCCTATGATGCATTAGGCAAACTGTGTACCTATCTTGCACCAAAACTAACTCTGTCTCCAAATAGACCAAAGCAAGATTCTATATGACACATGTCATCTAGGAGTTCTATTGGGGTGCGTCTAAATGGATTTTTTAGCATATGGTATGTTCCATGCAAACCGTACACTCATCTTGCATCAAAATTAGCACTATCTCCAAACAGATCGAACCGAGCTTCCACCTGAGCCTCTACACCTAGGATTATCATCGGGTGCTTCCATAATGGTTTCTGAGCCTATGGTGCATTATGTGCATACCATGCACCAATCTTGCACCTAAACTAACACTGTCTCCAAACAGATTGAAGCGAGATTCCATATGACACACATGATCTAGGAGTTCTATCGGGTGCGTCCAAATTGATTTCTAAGAATATGGTGCGTTCCATGCAAACCGTACACCTATCTTTCATCAAGATTAGCACTATCTCCTAACAGACCGAACCGAGCTTTCACTTGAGCCTCTTCACCTAGGAGTACCATCGGAACTTCCACAACGATTTCTGAGCCTATGGTGCACTGGGCACAAACCATGCAACTATCTTGCACCGAAACTAATACTATCTCCAACTGGACCGAAGCGAGATTCAATATGATACACTTCATCTAGTAGTTCCATCGGGTGCATCTACAGTTCCATCGGGTTTGTCCAAATTGATTTCTAAGCATATGCAAACTGTGCACCTATCTTGCATCAAGATTAGAACTATCTCCAAACAGACAGAACCAAGATTCCACATGAGCCTCTTCACCAAGGAGAACCATCGCGTGCGTCCAAAATAGTTTCGTAGCCTATGGTGCATTAGGCACAAACCGTGTACCGATCTTGCACCAAAAGTAACACTATCTCCAAAGAGACCGAAGTGAGATTCTATATGACACACGTCATCTAGGAGTTCTATTGGGTGCTTCCAAATATATTTCGAAGCATATGGTACGTTCGATGCCATTCGTGCACCTATCTTGCTTCAAGATTAACACTATCTCCAAACAAAGCAAACTAAGTTTCCACTTGAGCCCCTTTACCCAGGAGTATCATCGGGTGCATCCAAAATGGTTTCTTAGCCTATGATGCATTAGGCGCAAACTGTGTACCTATCTTGCACCAAAACTACCTCTGTCTCCAAACAGACCAAAGCGAGATTCTATATGACACATGTCATCTAGGAGTTCTATTGGGGTGCGTCTAAATGGATTTTTTAGCATATGGTATGTTCCATGCAAACCGTACACCTATCTTGCATCAAAATTAGCACTATCTCCAAACAGATCGAACCAAGCTTCCACTTGAGCCTCTTCACCTAGGATTATCATCGGGTGCTTCCATAATGGTTTCTGAGCCTATGGTGCATTATGTGCATACCATGCACCAATCTTGCACCTAAATTAACACTGTCCCCAAATAGATTGAAGCGAGATTCCATATGACACACCTGATCTAGGAGTTCTATCGGGTGCGTCCAAATTGATTTCTAAGAATATGGTACGTTCCATGCAAACCGTACACCTATCTTTCATCAAGATTAGCACTATCTCCAAACAGACCGAACCGAGCTTTCACTTGAGCCTCTTCACCTAGGAGTACCATCGGGAACTTCCACAACGATTTCTGAGCCTATGGTGCACTGGGCACAAACCATGCAACTATCTTGCACCGAAACTAATACTATCTCCAACTGGACCGAAGCGAGATTCAATATGATACACTTCATCTAGTAGTTCCATCGGGTGCATCTACAGTTCCATCGGGTTTGTCAAAATTGATTTCTGAGCATATGGTATGTTCCATGCAAACTGTGCACCTATCTTGCATCAAGATTAGAACTATCTCCAAACAGACAGAACCAAGATTCCACATGAGCCTCTTCACCAAGGAGTACCATCTCGTGCGTCCAAAATAGTTTCTTAGCCTATGGTGCATTAGTCACAAACCGTGTACCGATCTTGCACCAAAACTAACACTATCTCCAAAGAGACCAAAGTGAGATTCTATATGACACACGTCATCTAGGAGTTCTATTGGGTGCTTCCAAATATATTTCGAAGCATATGGTACGTTCGATGCCATTCGTGCACCTATCCTGCATCAAGATTAGCACTATCTCCAAACAAAGCAAACTAAGCTTCCACTTGAGCCCCTTTACCCAGGAGTATCACCGGGTGCATCCAAAATGGTTTCTTAGCCTATGATGCATTAGGCGCAAACTGTGTACCTATCTTGCACCAAAACTACCTCTGTCTCCAAATAGACCAAAGCAAGGTTCTATATGACACTTGTCATCTAGGAGTTCTATTGGGGTGCGTCTAAATGGATTTCTTAGCATATGGTATGTTCCATACAAACCGTGCACCTATCTTGCATCAAGATTAGCACTATCTCCAAATAGATCGAACCAAACTTCCACTTGAGCCTCTTCACCTAGGATTATCATCGGGTGCTTCCATAATGTTTCCTGAGCCTATGGTGCATTATGTGCAAACCATGCACCAATCGTGCACCTAAACTAACACTGTCTCCAAACAGATTGAAGCGGGATTCCATAAGACACACATGATCTAGGAGTTCTATCGGGTGCGTCCAAATTGATTTCTGAGAATATGGTATGTTCCATGCAAACCGTACACCAATCTTTCATCAAGATTAGTACTATCTCCAAACAGACCGAACCGAGCTTTCACTTGAGCCTCTTCACCTAGGAGTACCATCGGGAACTTCCACAATGATTTCTTAGCCTATGGTGCACTGGGCACAAACCATGCAACTATCTTGCACCGAAACTAATACTATCTCCAACTGGGTGCATGTACGGTTCCATCGGGTGTGTCCAAATTGATTTTCTGAGCATATGGTATGTTCCATGCAAACCGTGCACCTATCTTGCATCAAAATTAGAACTATCTCCAGACAGACAGAACCAAGATTTCACATGAGCCTCTTCACCAAGGAGTACCATCGCGTGTGTCCAAAATAGTTTCTTAGCCTATGGTGCATTAGGCACAAACCGTGTACCTATCTTGCACCGAAACTAACACTATCTCCAAAGAGACCGAAGTGAGACTTTATATGACACCCGTCATCTAGGAGTACTATTGGGTGCTTCCAAATATATTTCGAAGCATATGGTACGTTGGATGTAATTCATGCACATATATTGCATCAAGATTAGTACTATCTCCAAACAAAGCAAACTGAGCTTCCACTTGAGCCCCTTTACCTAGGAGTATCATCGGGTGCATCCAAAATGGTTTCTTATCCTATGATGCATTAGGCACAAACTGTGTACTTATCTTGCACCAAAACTAACTCTGTCTCCAAACAGACCAAAGCGAGATTTTATATGACACATGTCATCTAGGAGTTCTATTGGGGTGCGTCTAAATGGATTTCTTAGCATATGGTATGTTCCATGCAAACCGTGCACCTATCTTGCATCAAGATTAGCACTATCTCCAAACAGATCGAACCGACCTGCCACTTGAGCCTCTTTACCTAGGATTATCATCGGGTGCTTCCATAATGGTTTCTAAGCCAATGGTGCATTATGCGCAAACCATGCACCAATCTTGCACCTAAACTAACACAGTCTCCAAACAGATTGAAGCGAGATTCCATATGAGACACATGATCTAGGAGTTCTATCGGGTGCGTCAAAATTGATTTATGAGAATACGGTATGTTCCATGCAAACCGTACACCTATCTTTCATCAAGATTAGCACTATCTCCAAACAGACCGAACCGAGCTTACACTTGAGCCTCTTCACCTAGGAGTACCATCGGGAACTTCCACAACGATTTCTGAGCCTATGGTGCACTGGGCACAAACCATGCAACTATCTTGCACCGAAACTAATACTATCTCCAACTGGACCGAAGCGAGATTCCATATGATACACTTCATCTAGTAGTTCCATTGGGTGCATCTACAGTTCCATCGGGTGTGTCCAAATTGATTTCTGAGCATATGGTATGTTCCATGCAAATCGTGCACCTATCTTGCATCAAGATTAGAACTATCTCGAAACAGACAGAACCAAGATTCCACATGAGCCTCTTCACCAAGGAGTACCATCGCGTGCGTCCAAAATAGTTTCTTAGCCTCTGGTGTATTAGGCACAAACCGTGTACCTATCTTGCACCGAAACTAACACTATCTCCAAAGAGACCGAAGTGAGATTCTATATGACACACGTCATCTAGGAGTTCTATTGGGTGCTTCCAAATATATTTTGAAGCATATGGTATGTTCCATGCAAACCGTGCACCTATCATGGATCAAGATTAGCACTATCTCCAAACAGATCGAACCGACCTTCCACTTGAGCCTCTTTACCTAGGATTATCATCGGGTGCATCTAAAATGGTTTCTGAGCCTATGGTGCATTATGCGCAAACCATGCACCAATCTTGCACCTAAACTAACTCTGTCTCTAAACAGACCAAAGCGAGATTCTATACGACACATGTCATCTAGGAGTTCTATTGGGGTGCGTCTAAATGAATTTTTTTAGCATATGGTATGTTCCATGCAAACCGTACACCTATCTTTCATCAAGATTAGCACTATCTCCAAACAGATCGAACCGAGCTTCCACTTGAGCCTCTTCACCTAGGATTATCATCGGGTGCTTCCATAATGGTTTCTGAGCCTATGGTGCATTATGTGCAAACCATGCACCAATCTTGCACCTAAACTAACACTGTCTCCAAACAGATTGAAGCGAGATTCCATATGACACACATGATCTAGGAGTTCTATCAGGAGCGTCCAAATTGATTTCTGAGAATATGGTACGTTCCATGCAAACCGTACACCTATCTTTAATCAAGATTAGCAGTATCTCCAAACAGACTGAACCGAGCTTTCACTTGAGCCTCTTCACCTAGGAGTACCATCGGGAACTTCCACAATGATTTCTAAGCCAATGGTGCACTGGGCACAAACCATGCAACTATCTTGCACCGAAACTAATACTATCTTCAACTGGACCGAAGCGAGATTCAATATGATACACTTCATCTAGTAGTTCCATCGGGTGCATCTACAGTTCCATCGGGTGTGTCCAAATTGATTTCTGAGCATATGGTATGTTCCATGCAAACTGTGCACCTATCTTGCATCAAGATTAGAACTATCTCCAAACAGACTGAACCAAGATTCCACATGAGCCTCTTCACCAAGGAGTACCATCACGTGCGTCCAAAATAGTTTCTTAGCCTATGGTGCATTAGGCACAAACCGTGTACCTATCTTGCACCAAAACTAACACTATCTCCAAAGAGACCGAAGTGAGATTCTATATGACACACGTCATCTAGGAGTTCTAGTGGGTGCTTCCAAATATATTTTGAAGCATATGGTACGTTCGATGCCATTCGTGCATCTATCTTGCATCAAGATTAGCACTATCTCCAAACAAAGCAAATTGAGCTTCCACTTGAGCCCCTTTACCCAGGAGTATCATCGGGTGCATCCAAAATGGTTTCTTAGCCTATGATGCATTAGGCGCAAACTGTGTACCTATCTTGCACCAAAACTACCTCTGTCTCCAAATAGACCAAAGCAAGGTTCTATATGACACTTGTCATCTAGGAGTTCTATTCGGGTGTGTCCAAATGGATTTCTTAGCATATGGTATGTTCACAGCAAACCATGCACCTATATTGCATAAAGATTAGCACTATCTCCAAATAGATCGAACCAAACTTCCACTTGAGCCTCTTCACCTAGGATTATCATGGTGCTTCCATAATGGTTTCTGAGCCTATGGTGTATTATGTGCAAACCATGCACCAATCTTGCACCTAAACTAACACTGTCTCCAAACAGATTGAAGCGAGATTCCATATGACACACATGATCTAGGAGTTCTATCGGGTGCGTCCAAATTGATTTCTGAGAATATGGTATGTTCCATGCAAACCGTACACCAATCTTTCATCAAGATTAGCACTATCTCCAACAGACCGAACCGAGCTTTCACTTGAGCCTCTTCACCAAGGAGTACCATCGGGAGCTTCCACAACGATTTCTAAGCCTATGGTGCACTGGGCACAAACCATGCAACTATCTTGCACTGAAACTAATACTATCTCTAACTGGACCGAAGCAAGATTCCATATGATACACTTCATCTAGTAGTTCCATTGGGTGCATCTACAGTTCCATCGGGTGTGTCCAAATTGATTTTGAGCATATGGTATGTTCCATGCAAACTGTGCACCTATCTTGCATCAAGATTAGAACTATCTCCAAACAGACAGAACCAAGATTCCACATGAGCCTCTTTACCAAGGAGTACCATCGCGTGCGTCCAAAATAGTTTCTTAGCCTATGGTGCATTAGGCACAAACCGTGTACCTATCTTGCACCGAAACTAACACTATCTCCAAAGAGACCGAAGTGAGACTTTATATGACACACGTCATCTAGGAGGTCTATTGGGTGCTTCCAAATATATTTCGAAGCACATGGTACGTTGGATGCAATTCGTGCACATATCTTGCATCAAGATTAGCACTATCTCCAAACAAAGCAAACTGAGCTTCCACTTGAGCCCCTTTACCCAGGAGTATCATCGGGTGCATCCAAAATGGTTTCTTATCCTATGATGCATTAGGCACAAACTGTGTACCTATCTTGCACCAAAACTATCTCTGTCTCCAAACAAACCAAAGCGAGAATCTATATGACACATGTCATCTAGGAGTTCTACTGGGGTGCGTATAAATGGATTCCTTAGCATATGGTATGTTCCATGCAAACCGTGCACCTATCTTGCATCAAGATTAGCACTATCTCCAAACAGATCGAACCGACCTTCCACTGGAGCCTCTTTACCTAGGATTATCATCGGGTGCTTCCATAATGGTTTTTGAGCCTATGGTGCATTATGCGCAAACCATGCACCAATCTTGCACCTAAACTAGCATAGTCTCCAAAGAGATTGAAGCGAGATTCGATATGAGACACATGATCTAGGAGTTCTACCGGGTGCGTCCAAATTGATTTCCGAGAATATGGTATGTTCCATGCAAACCGTACACCTATCTTTCATCAAGATTAGCACTATCTCCAAACAGACCGAACCGAGCTTATACTTGAGCCTCTTCACCTAGGAGTACCATCGGGAACTTCCACAACGATTTCTGAGCCTATGGTGCACTGGGCACAAACCACGCAACTATCTTGCACCGAAACTAATACTATCTCCAACTGGACCGAAGCGAGATTCCATACGATACACTTCATCTAGTAGTTCGATTGGGTGTATCTACAGTTCCATCGGGTGTGTCCAAATTGATTTCTCAGCATATGGTATGTTCCATGCAAACCGTGCACCTATCTTGCATCAAGATTAGAACTATCTCCAAACAAATAGAACCAAGATTCCACATGAGCCTCTTCACCAAGGAGTACCATTGCGTGCGTCCAAAATAGTTTCTTAGCCTATGGTGTATTAGGCACAAACTGTGTACCTATCTTGCACCGAAACTAACACTATCTTCAAAGAGACCGAAGTGAGATTCTATATGACACACGTCATCTAGGAGGTCTATTGGGTGCTTCCAAATATAATTCGAAGCATATGGTACGTTCGATGCAATTCGTGCACCTATCTTGCATCAAGATTAGCACTATCTCCAAACAAAGCAAACTGAGCTTCCACTTGAGCCCCTTTACCCAAGAGTATCATCGGGTGCATCCAAAATGGTTTCTTAGCCTATGATGCATTAGGCGCAAACTGTGTACCTATCTTGCACCAAAACTACCTCTGTCTCCAAACAGACCAAAGCGAGATTCTATATGACACATGTCATCTAGGAGTTCTATTGGGGTGCGTCTAAATGGATTTTTAGCATATGGTATGTTCCATGCAAACCGTGCACCTATCTTGCATCAAGATTAGCACTATCTCTAAACAGATCGAACCGAGCTTCCACTTGAGCCTCTTCACCTAGGATTATCATCGGGTGCTTCCATAATGGTTTCTGAGCCTATGGTGCATTATGTGCAAACCATGCACCAATCATGCACCTAAACTAACACTGTCTCCAAACATATTGAAGCGAGATTCCATATGACACACATGATCTAGGAGTTCTATCGGGTGCGTCCAAATTGATTTCTGAGAATATGGTACGTTCCATGCGAACCGTACACCTATCTTTCATCAAGATTAGCACTATCTCCAAACAGACCGAACCGAGCTTTCACTTGAGCCTCTTCACCTAGGAGTACCATAGGGAACTTCCACAACGATTTCTGAGCCTATGGTGCACTCGGCACAAACCATGCAACTATCTTGCACCAAAACTAATACTATCTCCAAATGGACCGAATCTAGATTCAATATGACACACTTCATCTAGTAGTCCATCGGGTGCATCTACAGTTCCATCGGGTGTGTCCAAATTGATTTCTAAGTATGTGGTATGTTCCATGCAAACTGTGCACCTATCTTGCATCAAGATTAGAACTATCTCCAAACAGACAGAACCAAGATTCCACATGAGCCTCTTCACCAAGGAGTACCATCGCGTGCGTCCAAAATAGTTTCTTAGCCTATGGTGCATTAGGCACAAACCATGTACCTATCTTGCACCGAAACTAACACTATCTCCAAAGAGACCGAAGTGAGATTCTATATGACACACGTCATCTAGGAGTTCAATTGGGTGCTTCCAAATATATTTCGAAGCATATGGTACGTTCGATGCCATTCGTGCACCTATCTTGCATCAAGATTAGCACTATCTCCAAACAAAGCAAACTGAGCTTCCACTTGAGCCCCTTTACCCAGGAGTATCATCGGGTGCATCCAAAATGGTTACTTAGCCTATGATGCATTAGGCGCAAACTGTGTACCTATCTTGCACCAAAACTACCTCTGTCTCCAAATAGACCAAAACAAGGTTCTATATGACACATGTCATCTAGGAGTTCTATTGGGGTGCGTCCAAATGGATTTCTTAGCATATGGTATGTTCCATGCAAACCGTGCACCTATCTTGCATCAAGATTAGCACTATCTCCAAATAGATCGAACCAAACTTCCACTTGAGCCTCTTCACCTAAGATTATCATCGGGTGCTTCCATAATGGTTTCTGAGCCTATGGTGCATTATGTGCAAACCATGCACCAATCTTGCACCTAAACTAACACTGTCTCCAAATAGATTGAAGCGAGATTCCATATGACACATGATCTAGGAGTTCTATCGGGTGCGTCCAAATTGATTTCTAAGAATATGGTATGTTCCATGCAAACCGTACACCAATCTTTCATCAAGATTAGCACTATCTCCAAATGGACCGAACCGAGCTTTCACTTGAGCCTCTTCACCTAGGAGTACCATCGGAAACATCCACAACGATTTCTCAGCCTATGGTGCACTGGGCACAAACCATGAAACTATCTTGCACCAAAACTAATACTATCTCCAACTGGACCGAAGCGAGATTCCATATAATACACTTCATCTAGTAGCTCCATTGGGTGCATCTACAGTTCCATCGGGTGTGTCCAAATTGATTTCTGAGCATATGGTATGTTTCATGCAAACCGTGCACCTATCTTGCATCAAGATTAGAACTATCTCCAAACAGATAGAACCAAGATTCCACATGAGCCTCATCGCCAAGGAGTACCATTGCGTGCGTCCAAAATAGTTTCTTAGCCTATGGTGTATTAGGCACAAACTGTGTACCTATCTTGCACCGAAACTAACACTATCTCCAATGAGACCGAAGTGAGATTCTATATGACACACGTCATCTAGGAGGTTTATTGGGTGCTTCCAAATATATTTCGAAGCATATGGTACGTTCGATGCAATTCGTGCACCTATCTTGCATCAAGATTAGCACTATCTCCAAACAAAGCAAACTGAGCTTCCACTTGAGCCCCTTTACCCAAGAGTATCATCGGGTGCATCCAAAATGGTTTCTTAGCCTATGATGCATTAGGCACAAACTGTGTACCTATCTTGCACTAAAACTAACTCTGTCTCCAAACAGACCGAAGCGAGATTCGATATGACACATGTCATCTAGGAGTTCTATTGGGGTGCGTCTAAATGGATTTTTAGCATATGGTATGTTCCATGCAAACCGTGCACCTATCTTGCATCAAGATTAGCACTATCTCTAAATAGATCGAACCGAGCTTCCACTTGAGCCTCTTCACCTAGGATTATCATCGGGTGCTTCCATAATGGTTTCTGAGCCTATGGTGCATTATGTGCAAACCATGCACCAATCATGCACCTAAACTAACACTGTCTCCAAACATATTGAAGCGAGATTCCATATGACACACATGATCTAGGAGTTCTATCGGGTGCGTCCAAATTGATTTCTGAGAATATGGTACGTTCCATGCAAACCGTACACCTATCTTTCATCAAGATTAGCACTATCTCCAAACAGACCGAACCGAGGTTTCACTTGAGCCTCTTCACCTAGGAGTACCATAGGGAACTTCCACAACGATTTCTGAGCCTATGGTGCACTCGGCACAAACCATGCAACTATCTTGCACCGAAACTAATACTATCTCCAAATGGACCGAAGCGAGATTCAATATGACACACTTCATCTAGTAGTCCATCGGGTGCATCTACAGTTCCATCGGGTGTGTCCAAATTGATTTCTAAGTATGTGGTATGTTCCATGCAAACTGTGCACCTATCTTGCATCAAGATTAGAACTATCTCCAAACAGACAGAACCAAGATTCCACATGAGCCTCTTCACCAAGGAGTACCATCGCGTGCGTCCAAAATAGTTTCTTAGCCTATGGTGCATTAGGCACAAACCATGTACCTATCTTGCACCGAAACTAACACTATCTCCAAAGAGACCGAAGTGAGATTCTATATGACACACGTCATCTAGGAGTTCTATTGGGTGCTTCCAAATATATTTCGAAGCATATGGTACGTTCGATGCCATTCGTGCACCTATCTTGCATCAAGATTAGCACTATCTCCAAACAAAGCAAACTGAGCTTCCACTTGAGCCCCTTTACCCAGGAGTATCATCGGGTGCATCCAAAATGGTTTCTTATCCTATGATGCATTAGGCGCAAACTGTGTACCTATCTTGCACCAAAACTAACTCTGTCTCCAAACAGACCAAAGCGAGATTCTATATGAAACATGTCATATAGGAGTTCTATTGGGGTGCGTCTAAATGGATTTCTTAGCATATGGTATGTTCCATGCAAACCGTGCACCTATCTTGCATCAAGATTAGCACTATCTCCAAACAGATCGAACCGACCTTCCACTTGAGCCTCTTTACCTAGGATTATCATCGGGTGCTTCCATAATGGTTTCTGAGCCTATGGTGCATTATGCGCAAACCATGCACCAATCTTGCACCTAAACTAACACTGTCTCCAAACAGATTGAAGCGAGATTCCATATGAGACACATGATCTAGGAGTTCTATCGAGTGCGTCCAAATTGATTTCTGAGAATGTGGTATGTTCCATGCAAACCGTACACCTATCTGTCATCAAGATTAGCACTATCTCCAAACAGACCGAACCGAGCTTACACTTGAGCCTCTTCACCTAGGAGTACCATCGTGAACATCCACAACGATTTCTGAGCCAATGGTGCACTCGGCACAAACCATGCAACTATCTTGCACCGAAACTAATACTATCTCCAACTGGACCGAAGCGAGATTCAATATGATACACTTCATCTAGTAGTTCCATCGGGTGCATCTACAGTTCCATCGGGTGTGTCCAAATTGATTTCTGAGTATATGGTATGTTCCATGCAAACTGTGCACCTATCTTACATCAAGATTAGAACTATCTCCAAACAGACAGAACCAAGATTCCACATGAGCCTCTTCACCAAGGAGTACCATCGCGTGCGTCCAAAATAGTTTCTTAGCCTATGGTGCATTAGGCACAAACCGTGTACCTATCTTGCACTGAAACTAACACTATCTCCAAAGAGACCGAAGTGAGATTCTATATGACACACGTCATCTAGGAGTTCTATTGGGTGCTTCCAAATATATTTCGAAGCATATGGTACGTTCGATGCCATTCGTGCAGGTATCTTGCATCAAGATCAGCACTATATCCAAACAAAGCAAACCGAGCTTCCACTTGAGCCTCTTTACCAGGAGTATCATCGGGTGCATCCAAAATGGTTTCTTAGCCTATGATGCATTAGGCGCAAACTGTGTACCTATCTTGCACCAAAACTACCTCTGTCTCCAAATAGACCAAAGCAAGGTTCTATATGACACATGTCATCTAGGAGTTCTATTGGGGTGCGTCCAAATGGATTTCCTAGCATATGGTATGTTCCATGCAAACCGTGCACCAATCTTGCATCAAGATTAGCACTATCTCTAAATAGATCGAACCAAACTTCCACTTGAGCCTCTTCACCTAGGATTATCATCGGGTGCTTCCATAATGGTTTCTGAGCCTATGGTGCATTATGTGCAAACCATGCACCAATCTTGCACCTAAACTAACACTGTCTCCAAACAGATTGAAGTGAGATTCCATATGACACACATGATCTAGGAGTTCTATCGGGTGCGTCCAAATTGATTTTTGAGAATATGGTATGTTCCATGCAAACCGTACACCAATCTTTCATCAAGATTAGCACTATCTCCAAACAGACCGAACCGAGCTTTCACTTGAGCCTCTTCACCTAGGAGTACCATCGGGAACTTCCACATTCTGAGCCTATCGTGCACTAGGCACAAACCATGAAACTATCTTGCACCAAAACTAATACTATCTCCAACTGGACCGAAGCGAGATTCCATATGATACACTTCATCTAGTAGTTCCATTGGGTGCAATTACAGTTCCTTCGGGTGTGTCCAAATTGATTTCTGAGCATATGGTATGTTTCATGCAAACCGTGCACCTATCTTGCATCAAGATTAGAACTATCTCCAAACAGATAGAACCAAGATTCCACATGAGCCTCTTCACCAAGGAGTACCATCGCGTGCGTCGAAAATAGTTTCTTAGCCTATGGTGCATTAGGCACAAACCGTTTACCTATCTTGCACCGAAACTAACACTATCTCCAAAGAGACCGAAGTGAGACTCTATATGACACACGTCATCTAGGTGTTCTATTGGGTGCTTCCAAATATATTTCGAAGCATATGGTACGTTGGATGCAATTCGTGCACATATCTTGCATCAAGATTAGCACTATCTCCAAACAAAGCAAACTGAGCTTCCACTTGAGCCCCTTTACCCAGGAGTATCATCGGGTGCATCCACAATGGTTTCTTATCCTATGATGCATTAGGCGCAAACTATGTACCTATCTTGCACCAAAACTAACTCTGTCTCCAAACAGACCAAAGCAAGATTCTATATGACACATGTCATCTAGGAGTTCTGTTAGGGTGTGTCTAAATGGATTTCTTAGCATATGGTATGTTCCATGCAATCCATGCACCTATCTTGCATCAAGATTACCACTATCTCCAAACAGATCGAACCGACCTTCCACTTGAGCCTCTTTACCTAGGATTATCATCGGGTGCTTCCATAATGGTTTCTGAGCCTATGGTGCATTATGCGCAAACCATGCACCAATCTTGCACCTAAACTAACACAGTCTCCAAACAGATTGAAGTGAGATTCCATATGAGACACATGATCTAGGAGTTCTATCGGGTGCGTCCAAATTGATTTCTGAGAATATGGTATGTTCCATGCAAACCGTACACCTATCTTTCATCAGATTAGCACTATCTCCAAACAGACCGAACCGAGCTTACACTTGAGCCTCTTCACCTAGGAGTACCATCGGGAACTTCCACAACGATTTCTGAGCCTATGGTGCACTGCTCACAAACCATGTAACTATCTTGCACCGAAACTAATACTATCTCCAACTGTACCGAAGCGAGATTCCATATGATACACTTCATCTAGTAGTTCCATTGGGTGCATCTACAGTTCCATCGGGTGTGTCCAAATTGATTTCTGAGCATATGGTATGTTCCATGCAAACCGTGCACCTATCTTGCATCAAGATTAGGACTATCTCCAAACAGACAGAACCAAGATTCCACATGAGCCTCTTCACCAAGGAGTACCATTGCGTGCGTCCAAAATAGTTTCTTAGCCTATGGTGCATTAGGCACAAACCGTGTACCTATCTTGCACCAAAACTAACACTATCTCCAAAGAGATCGAAGTGAGATTCTATATGACACACATCATCTAGGAGTTCTATTTGGTGCTTCCAAATATATTTCTAAGCATATGGTACGTTCCATGCAATTCGTGCACCTATCTTGCATCAAGATTAGCACTATCTCCAAACAAAGCAAACTGAGCTTCCACTTGAGCCCCTTTACCCAGGAGTATCATCGGGTGTATCCAAAATGGTTTCTTAGCCTATGATGCATTAGGCGCAAACTGTGTACCTATCTTGCACCAAAACTAACTCTGTCTCCAAACAGACCAAAGCGAGATTCTATATGACACATGTCATCTAGGAGTTCTATTGGGGTGCGTCTAAATGGATTTCTTAGCATACGGTATGTTCCATGCAAATCGTGCACCTATCTTGCATCAAGATTAGCACTATCTCCAAATAGATCGAACCAACCTTCCACTTGAGCCTCTTCACCTAGGATTATCATCGGGTGCTTCCATAATGGTTTCTGAGCCTATGGTGCATTATGCGCAAACCATGCACCAATCTTGCACCTAAACTAACACTGTCTCCAAACAGATTGAAGCTAGATTCCATATGACACACATGATCTAGGAGTTCTATCGGGTGCATCAAAATTGATTTCTAAGAATATGGTACATTCCATGCAAACTGTACAGCTATCTTTCATCAAGATTAGCACTATCTCCAAACATACCGAACCGAGCTTTCACTTGAGCCTCTTCACCTAGGAGTACCATCGGGAACTTCCACAACGGTTTCTAAGCCTATGGTGCACTGGACACAAACCATGCACCTATCTTGCACCGAAACTACTACTATCTCCAACTAGACTGAAGCGAGATTCCATATGATACACTTCATCTATTTGTTCTCTCGGGTGCATCTACAGTTCCATCGGGTGTGTCCAACTTGATTTCTGAACATATGGTATGTTCCATGCAAACCGTGCACCTATCTTGCACCAAGATTAGCACTATCTCCAAATAGATCGAACCAACCTTCCACTTGAGCCTCTTCACCTAGGATTACCATCGCGTGCGTCCAAAATAGTTTCTTAGCCTATGGTGCAATAGGCACAAACCGTGTACCTATCTTGCACCGAAACTAACACTATCTCCAAAGAGACCGAAGTGAGATTCTATATGACACATGTCATCTAGGAGTTCTATTGGGTGCTTCTGATGTGAACCCACTAGGGTTTTCGCCTGATCTTTCGATGAGAGGCACTGGATAACTCGATTAGTGAATGGAGATGACGTTCACGGCCTGACTACAGCCTTCTAAGGCCGCGCCTTAGCAACCGATACACCGCCTCCAATGGCTGTCACGATCTTGTGGAGCGCAACACCCGGCCACTAGGGCACTCGTCCTGCAAGCAATCGAAGAACCAGCAAGAACAAGTAGAACAAGTACTAAAATACTAGATGTAAATGAAGGTTTCAAACTCAATCTCTAATGAAGTGGGGTTTCGAAAACAAGAAGACGGGCGGCTGGATCAGCACCCGCGTTTACAAGCAAGTAGCGAAGGCTAAACTTTATCTAATCAAAACCCAGTTGTTCATGGCGGCTCTAGATGTAAATAAATAGAGGGGAGGACGACCAAAGGGGTGCTAGAGTCGTCCTCCAACCCTAGGACGCGTCCCTAATGGACTCAACTTGATACATGGGCCATTGGTCCAAAATAGGGTGACGCAGCACCAAAACAGAAAAAGGTGTCGGCACGAAAACAAGGACTGCGCCCGACTCATAAGCTGCATAGATATGTGGTTGGACCCATTGGAAAGTAGACTTCATGAGCTTTCCAACAAGTATAGGAACGTCCCAGTTGGAGTCCATATGACGCCGTGGTGATCCATACAAGTTAGAGTTATTTTCCAGTCCGAATCCAACTCCCAAAACGTGTTGGGTTTGGACTCTTTGTTTCCTTGCTATAGAAGCGACGTGGTAACTTGATAGAGGATGTTGTGGAGGCTTGGACCTGATCTCCAATCACCTTTGTTAAGTTATCACTCTTCCCATATGCAATCAGCCCTTGAAGTTGGTGTTGCCTCAAATTCCGAATGCAGTTGAACCTTCCCTTGCTGATCTTGTCCATTATTCCTGAGCAACACGAAAGTGCACGTGTCTCCATTGTCTAAATATGATTGACAAGAGTTTAAAACTGAACTTACTTGAAGGTTGAGTTGACGGGCACGAGCACGAGTAAGAGAACCAACTGGTGTAGGTGCGGATATATCGATGGTGTTGATGTCCTCATCATCCTCCCTTTCTTGCATTTGAGTTGTCCTCGACTCAAGCTCATGTTCCTCACCCAAATATGGTTTCAAATCTGCAATGTTAAATGTGGGACTAACCCCAAAATCTGCAGGAAGATCAAGCTTATATGCATTCTCATTAATTCGTTGTAGCACTTTAAATGGTCCAACAGCTCTAGGCATCAATTTAGATTTTCTCAACGTAGGAAACCTATCCTTTCTCAAATGCAACCAAACCAAATCTCCATGTTCAAAATTCAATTGTGTTCTACCCTTATCACCAGCAACCTTATACTTAGCATTCATGCGCTCTATGTTTTCTTTAGTTGTTTCATGCAATTTCAACATCAACTTAGCACGTTGTTCAGCATCAAAATTCAATTTTTCAGAGGTTGGCAAAGGCATTAAATCAATAGGCGCACGTGGTAGCAGGCCATAAACAACCTCAAATGGACACATCTTTGTAGTAGAGTGCAAAGAACGATTATAAGCAAACTCAATATGGGGCAAACAATCTTCGCACATTTTAATATTCTTCTTTAGAATAGCACTTAACATAGTAGACAAGGTTCTATTCACAACTTCAGTTTGACCATCAGTTTGGGGATGACAAGTGGTAGAAAATAAAAGCTTTGTCCCCAATTTTCCCCATAAAGTTCTCCAAAAATGGCTAAGAAATTTAGCATCTCGATCAGAAACAATTGTATTTGGCACACCATGCAAACGAACAACTTCCCGAAAGAATAAATCAGCAATATGTGTAGCATCATCGGTCTTATGACACGGTATAAAGTGTGCCATCTTAGAAAATCTATCCACAACAACAAAAACACTATCACGGCCCTTCCTAGTCTTAGGCAATCCCAACACAAAATCCATAGAAATATCTTCCCAAGGAATGCTAGGAACAGGTAGAGGCATATACAAACCATGTGGATTTAAGCGTGACTTAGCCTTTTGACATGTTGTGCAGCGAGCAACAAATCTCTCCACATCTCTCCTCATCCTTGGCCAAAAGAAATGACCAGCAAGTATGTCCTCCGTCTTCTTTGCTCCAAAATGTCCCATCAAACCTCCTCCATGAGCTTCCTGTAACAACAACAAACGAACAGAGCTAGCTGGAATGCATAGCTTGTTATCTCTAAACACAAACCCATCACTAACGATGAATTTGTTCCATCCTTTTCCATCTTTACAACGCAGCAACACTTCATTAAAATCAGCATCATGAACATATTGGTCTTTGATCGTTTCTAATCCAAAAATCTTGTAATCAAGTTGATTTAGCAAAGTATATCTCCTTGACAAAGCATCAGCAATGATATTCTCCTTCCCTTTCTTGTGCTTAATAACATAAGGAAAGGATTCAATAAATTCTACCCACTTAGCATGTCTGCGATTTAGTTTTCCTTGACTACGAATATGTTTTAAAGATTCATGATCAGAATGAATAACAAACTCTTTGGGCCACAAATAATGTTGCCATGTTTCTAAAGTTCGGACAAGAGCATACAATTCTTTATCATAAGTTGAATAGTTCAGAACAGGCCCACTCAATTTCTCACTAAAATATGCAACAGGTTTACCCTCTTGTAGCAAAACACCTCCCAAACCAATCCCACTAGCATCACACTCAAGCTCAAAAGTCTTATTAAAATAAGGAAGCTGTAGGAGAGGTGCATGTGTTAACTTATCTTTCAACATGTTGAAGGAATTCTCTTGTACTTTGCTCCAAATAAAAGGCACTCCCTTCTTTGTAAGCTCATTCAATGGTGCAGCAATGGTGCTGAAATCCTTCACAAAACGGCGATAAAACCCAGCAAGTCCTAAGAAACTCCGCACCTGGGTGATTGTCTTTGGTACAGGCCATCCCTGTATAGCTCCTACCTTGGCTTGATCAACCTCAATTCCATAACCTTTGTCGAGGAGTTCTTGCACTTGCCGCTGGATCTCTTTTGTTTCCTCTGGATTTGTCCTGTATGGCGCGCGGTTTGGCAAAGATGCACCAGGAATAAGATCAATTTGGTGCTCAATCCCACGTATAGGTGGCAGCCCTGCCGGTATCTCACTTGGAAAAACATCAGCATACTCCTGCAAAATGTTATGAACAGCAGGGGGCAAAGAATGCAGCATATCTTCAATTGAAATCAAAACACCCTTACATACCAAAGGATAAGCAATAGATGTGGAAGCAATTAGTTCATTAACATCAAATTTAGTAGCAAGCATGCAATGTCCATTTAATCTTATCTCATCTTTGTTATTTCCATTGGTATCTGCATTGTTCTTAATTTGAGCCTTGGTAATTTTAGCAACTTCATCACGTACGATAGGTTCGGGAGACATAGGTAGCAAAACAATTTTCATATCATGGTGCATAAACGAATACTGATTTGATCTACCATGATGTATACATTCCTTATCAAATTGCCATGGTCTACCTAGCAGAATATTACAAGCTTCCATAGGTACAACATCACATTCAACAACATCATGGTATGAACCAATATTAAAACTAATTCGCACCAGTTTTGTTACCTTGGCCTTACCACTGTTGTTCAGCCACTGAATGTGATATGGATGTGGCTGTGGTTTGGTGGTAAGTGCAAGCTTCTCCACCATGTTGCTGCTAGCCAAGTTGTTGTGGCTACCTCCATCAATAATCAAACGACAAGAATGCTCTTTAATAACATACTTTGTTTGGAACAATGTATGCCGCTGATTCTGCTCTACCTTCTCCGCTTGAGCACTAAGCACACGCTGCACAATAAGACTCTCATAATGCTCTACATTCTCTGCATCTATCTGCTCTTCTATTGCTTCATCCCTACCTGTATCATCAGCAGCAAGCAAAGCACGTGTATCGTCATCAAAATCACTAGCAAAGGAATACCCACCATCAGCGTTAACCACCAAAACACGCTTGATTGGACAATCTCGTTGTACGTGCCCATAGCCCTTGCATCGATGACACTGAACATCTCTTGTTCTTCCCGTGGAATTAACTGAGGAGGCACTAGCGATTGGTCTTTGGGCTGATTTAGTTGCTGTATTTGTGGAAGAATCATGTGGTTTGTCGCTGTAGGAAGGTGGTGGAGCTATTGATCGGCTTGATGGAAGAGGTACACCACCCGACAATGTAGCAGATGTGCGTTGTTGCCAGGATTTCCCTGCAGAATTGTTAGATTTGGCACTAGAACGTCGTCCCTGCACTTCCCTTTCAGCTTTACAAGCAAGATGAAACAAACGGGTTACGTTAGTATAATCTTTATAAGCAAGAATGTCCTGGATTTCACGATTTAACCCCCCAAAAATCTAGCCATAGCAGGTTCTTCTTCCTCCTCTAAATTACATCGCAGCATACACATTTGTAATTCCTGATAATATTCTTCTACACTTTTAGCACCTTGTCTCAATTGCTGCAACTTATTAATCATGTCACGTGCATAGTAAGAAGGAACAAATCTAGCCCTCATGACTTGTTTCAACGCATTCCAAGTTCTAGGTATGTTATTAGGATTTTTCTTGCCATGTTCTATCCACCAAACGGAAGCAAAATAGGTGAACTCACTAGTAGCAGCCCAAACACGTGTATCCTCAGGGAATTCATGACATGTAAACTTTTGGTCAACAGCAATCTCCCAAGTAATGTATGCATCAGGGTCATATTTACCATCAAAAGGAGGTATTTTAAATTTAATCTTACTGAAAGCATCATTATTATTGTGTACCTCGCGTCAGTGGTGGCTAACCATACCTCTACGGTTGTGACGAAGGCGACGTCGATCACGAGTGTCTTGATCATCATGTTCAGTATCACCAGTGTAGTCATCTTCATGACTACCGTGCTCTCGATCTCCCTCCTTTTCTTCTTTATGCTTCTCTTTATCTTTGGTGTGGAAATCATCAAATCGCCTTAGGAGAGCAGCAAGGCTTTTGTCCACACTAGCAACGGATTCCTCCAAACTTGTGAGCTTGTTGTTTGTGGCAATCTGCGTAGCCTCCAACTGCCCCAGCTTTTCATTTGTCACCTGCAAGTCGTTATCAAGTCCCTCTGTGTGCAGCTTCACTTTCCTTTCAAAATGTTGTATGATGCCCTTAGTGCGAGGTGTATGTGGTGTTTCGTTACCATCATCTGCCCCTGTCATGGTTCAAAGACAAAGACAACAAAAAGGCAAGTGAAGAAATAAAACCCCTACAACTACTAGGATGTAGCTACAGCAAGTCGCTCACACTCAACCTGTAACACAAGTTCTTACCAATTCTTACCTTGCTTGATAGGAGGGGTCGTCTGCCAACAAGTGGACAGCAATGGACGAAGTGTATCGGTGTTGCAGCACAAGACCTGTCAAGCTGTAGAGTATGTGGAGATATAGGTGGGCTAAAACAAGGAACGAACTAGCACCACGTTAGTTATAAAAGCGAGCTGAATAAACGCTCAACGGTGGTACTGTGCTGGTCCTAGCCTAGACCGTGCTAGAGACGCGAGCCTGGACACAAAGGAAAAACACAGCACACCACTAGAAACAAAATGAGCAGCCCTACTGGAAACAAAAGGAACAACAATCCCCTTTTTTGATTTTTTTTCTTTTTTCTTTCTTTCTTTCTTTTTTTTTCTTTATTTTTTTTTCTTTCTCTTTTCTTTTTTTGGGGAACCTCAAAACCTGATTATATAAACAAAATAGTACAAAATATCACTTCACCACTCTCACCCTCTCACTAGAGCACCTCAAAATTCAATATATCTAGCACAAGTATGAAGTGCTATCTTTCCTTTTGGATCACGTTGATGGAAACGCAGAATAGACCAACAAGTGGCTGCACCTATTATCAAGATCTACTCAAATTCCAACCCACAATAGATTGGACGCAGTTGTGACTAGATGGTGACAAGAACTCAAAACTCTAAAGGACTAAACTAAAACCAGCACTGGACACGACCGAAGCAAACACTCATTCAACCAGCCCTAACTATGTAGTACTAGCCATGGCACAAAGGATTTATAGGATTATGGAAAACAAATCTGCTATATTTTTTGGCTTTTTTTGGACTACAGGAAAAACAAACACGAAGAATTGGAAATCTCTCACCGATAAACCTTGCTCTGATTACCAACTGATGTGAACCCACTAGGGTTTTCGCCTGATCTTTCGATGAGAGGCACTAGATAACTCGATTAGTGAATGGAGATGATGTTCACGGCCCGACTACAGCCTTCTAAGGCCGCGCCTTAGCAACCGATACACCGCCTCCAATGGCTGTCACGATCTTGTGGAGCTTCAACACCCGGCCACTAGGGCACTCGTCCTGCAAGCAATCGAAGAACCAGCAAGAACAAGTAGAACAAGTACTAAAATACTAGATGTAAATGAAGGTTTCAAACTCAATCTCTAATGAAGTGGGGTTTCAAAAACAAGAAGACGGGCGGCTGGATCAGCACGCGCGTTTACAAGCAAGTAGCGAAGGCTAAACTTTATCTAATCAAAACCCAGTTGTTCATGGCGGCTCTAGATGTAAATAAATAGAGGGGAGGACGACCAAAGGGGTGCTAGAGTCGTCCTCCAACCCTAGGACGCGTCCCTAATGGACTCAACTTGATACATGGGCCATTGGTCCAAAATAGGGTGACGCAGCACCAAAACAGAAAAAGGTGTCGGCACGAAAACAAGGACTGCGCCCGACTCATAAGCTGCATAGATATGTGGTTGGACCCATTGGAAAGTAGACTTCATGAGCTTTCCAACAAGTATAGGAACGTCCCAGTTGGAGTCCATATGACGCCGTGGTGATCCATACAAGTTAGACTTATTTTCCAGTCCGAATCCAACTCCCAAAACGTGTTGGGTTTGGACTCTTTGTTTCCTTGCTTTAGAAGCGACGTGGTAACTTGATAGAGGATGTTGTGGAGGCTTGGACCTGATCTCCAATCACCTTTGTTAAGTTATCACTCTTCCCATATGCAATCAGCCCTTGAAGTTGGTGTTGCCTCAAATTCCGAATGCAGTTGAACCTTCCCTTGCTGATCTTGTCCATTATTCCTGAGCAACACGAAAGTGCACGTGTCTCCATTGTCTAAATATGATTGACAAGAGTTTAAAACTGAACTTACTTGAAGGTTGAGTTGACGGGCACGAGCACGAGTAAGAGAACCAACTGGTGTAGGTGCGGATATATCGATGGTGTTGATGTCCTCATCATCCTCCCTTTCTTGCATTTGAGTTGTCCTCGACTCAAGCTCATGTTCCTCACCCAAATATGGTTTCAAATCTGCAATGTTAAATGTGGGACTAACCCCAAAATCTGCAGGAAGATCAAGCTTATATGCATTCTCATTAATTCGTTGTAGCACTTTAAATGGTCCAACAGCTCTAGGCATCAATTTAGATTTTCTCAACGTAGGAAACCTATCCTTTCTCAAATGCAACCAAACCAAATCTCCATGTTCAAAATTCAATTGTGTTCTACCCTTATCACCAGCAACCTTATACTTAGCATTCATGCGCTCTATGTTTTCTTTAGTTGTTTCATGCAATTTCAACATCAACTTAGCACGTTGTTCAGCATCAAAATTCAATTTTTCAGAGGTTGGCAAAGGCATTAAATCAATAGGCGCACGTGGTAGCAGGCCATAAACAACCTCAAATGGACACATCTTTGTAGTAGAGTGCAAAGAACGATTATAAGCAAACTCAATATGGGGCAAACAATCTTCGCACATTTTAATATTCTTCTTTAGAATAGCACTTAACATAGTAGACAAGGTTCTATTCACAACTTCAGTTTGACCATCAGTTTGGGGATGACAAGTGGTAGAAAATAAAAGCTTTGTCCCCAATTTTCCCCATAAAGTTCTCCAAAAATGGCTAAGAAATTTAGCATCTCGATCAGAAACAATTGTATTTGGCACACCATGCAAACGAACAACTTCCCGAAAGAATAAATCAGCAATATGTGTAGCATCATCGGTCTTATGACACGGTATAAAGTGTGCCATCTTAGAAAATCTATCCACAACAACAAAAACACTATCACGGCCCTTCCTAGTCTTAGGCAATCCCAACACAAAATCCATAGAAATATCTTCCCAAGGAATGCTAGGAACAGGTAGAGGCATATACAAACCATGTGGATTTAAGCGTGACTTAGCCTTTTGACATGTTGTGCAGCGAGCAACAAATCTCTCCACATCTCTCCTCATCCTTGGCCAAAAGAAATGACCAGCAAGTATGTCCTCCGTCTTCTTTGCTCCAAAATGTCCCATCAAACCTCCTCCATGAGCTTCCTGTAACAACAACAAACGAACAGAGCTAGCTGGAATGCATAGCTTGTTATCTCTAAACACAAACCCATCACTAACGATGAATTTGTTCCATCCTTTTCCATCTTTACAACGCAGCAACACTTCATTAAAATCAGCATCATGAACATATTGGTCTTTGATCGTTTCTAATCCAAAAATCTTGTAATCAAGTTGATTTAGCAAAGTATATCTCCTTGACAAAGCATCAGCAATGATATTCTCCTTCCCTTTCTTGTGCTTAATAACATAAGGAAAGAATTCAATAAATTCTACCCACTTAGCATGTCTGCGATTTAGTTTTCCTTGACTACGAATATGTTTTAAAGATTCATGATCAGAATGAATAACAAACTCTTTGGGCCACAAATAATGGCCATGTTTCTAAAGTTCGGACAAGAGCATACAATTCTTTATCATAAGTTGAATAGTTCAGAACAGGCCTACTCAATTTCTCACTAAAATATGCAACAGGTTTACCCTCTTGTAGCAAAACACCTCCCAAACCAATCCCACTAGCATCACACTCAAGCTCAAAAGTCTTATTAAAATAAGGAAGCTGTAGGAGAGGTGCATGTGTTAACTTATCTTTCAACATGTTGAAGGAATTCTCTTGTACTTTGCTCCAAATAAAAGGCACTCCCTTCTTTGTAAGCTCATTCAATGGTGCAGCAATGGTGCTGAAATCCTTCACAAAACGGCGATAAAACCCAGCAAGTCCTAAGAAACTCCGCACCTGGGTGATTGTCTTTGGTACAGGCCATCCCTGTATAGCTTCTACCTTGGCTTGATCAACCTCAATTCCATAACCTTTGTCGAGGAGTTCTTGCACTTGCCGCTGGATCTCTTTTGTTTCCTCTGGATTTGTCCTGTATGGCGCGCGGTTTGGCAAAGATGCACCAGGAATAAGATCAATTTGGTGCTCAATCCCACGTATAGGTGGCAGCCCTGCCGGTATCTCACTTGGAAAAACATCAGCATACTCCTGCAAAATGTTATGAACAGCAGGGGGCAAAGAATGCAGCATATCTTCAATTGAAATCAAAACACCCTTACATACCAAAGCATAAGCAGTAGATGTGGAAACAATTAGTTCATTAACATCAAATTTAGTAGCAAGCATGCAATGTCCATTTAATCTTATCTCATCTTTGTTATTTCCATTGGTATCTGCATTGTTCTTAATTTGAGCCTTGGTAATTTTAGCAACTTCATCACGTACGATAGGTTCGGGAGACATAGGTAGCAAAACAATTTTCATATCATGGTGCATAAACGAATACTGATTTGATCTACCATGATGTATACATTCCTTATCAAATTGCCATGGTCTACCTAGCAGAATATTACAAGCTTCCATAGGTACAACATCACATTCAACAACATCATGGTATGAACCAATATTAAAACTAATTCGCACCAGTTTTGTTACCTTGGCCTTACCACTGTTGTTCAGCCACTGAATGTGATATGGATGTGGCTGTGGTTTGGTGGTAAGTGCAAGCTTCTCCACCATGTTGCTGCTAGCCAAGTTGTTGTGGCTACCTCCATCAATAATCAAACGACAAGAATGCTCTTTAATAACATACTTTGTTTGGAACAATGTATGCCGCTGATTCTGCTCTACCTTCTCCGCTTGAGCACTAAGCACACGCTGCACAATAAGACTCTCATAATGCTCTACATTCTCTGCATCTATCTGCTCTTCTATTGCTTCATCCCTACCTGTATCATCAGCAGCAAGCAAAGCACGTGTATCGTCATCAAAATCACTAGCAAAGGAATACCCACCATCAGCGTTAACCACCAAAACACGCTTGATTGGACAATCTCGTTGTACGTGCCCATAGCCCTTGCATCGATGACACTGAACATCTCTTGTTCTTCCCGTGGAATTAACTGAGGAGGCACTAGCGATTGGTCTTTGGGCTGATTTAGTTGCTGTATTTGTGGAAGAATCATGTGGTTTGTCGCTGTAGGAAGGTGGTGGAGCTATTGATCGGCTTGATGGAAGAGGTACACCACCCGACAATGTAGCAGATGTGCGTTGTTGCCAGGATTTCCCTGCAGAATTGTTAGATTTGGCACTAGAACGTCGTCCCTGCACTTCCCTTTCAGCTTTACAAGCAAGATGAAACAAACGGGTTACGTTAGTATAATCTTTATAAGCAAGAATGTCCTGGATTTCACGATTTAACCCCCCAAAAATCTAGCCATAGCAGGTTCTTCTTCCTCCTCTAAATTACATCGCAGCATACACATTTGTAATTCCTGATAATATTCTTCTACACTTTTAGCACCTTGTCTCAATTGCTGCAACTTATTAATCATGTCACGTGCATAGTAAGAAGGAACAAATCTAGCCCTCATGACTTGTTTCAACGCATTCCAAGTTCTAGGTATGTTATTAGGATTTTTCTTGCCATGTTCTATCCACCAAACGGAAGCAAAATAGGTGAACTCACTAGTAGCAGCCCAAACACGTGTATCCTCAGGGAATTCATGACATGTAAACTTTTGGTCAACAGCAATCTCCCAAGTAATGTATGCATCAGGGTCATATTTACCATCAAAAGGAGGTATTTTAAATTTAATCTTACTGAAAGCATCATTATTATTGTGTACCTCGCGTCAGTGGTGGCTAACCATACCTCTACGGTTGTGACGAAGGCGACGTCGATCACGAGTGTCTTGATCATCATGTTCAGTATCACCAGTGTAGTCATCTTCATGACTACCGTGCTCTCGATCTCCCTCCTTTTCTTCTTTATGCTTCTCTTTATCTTTGGTGTGGAAATCATCAAATCGCCTTAGGAGAGCAGCAAGGCTTTTGTCCACACTAGCAACGGATTCCTCCAAACTTGTGAGCTTGTTGTTTGTGGCAATCTGCGTAGCCTCCAACTGCCCCAGCTTTTCATTTGTCACCTGCAAGTCGTTATCAAGTCCCTCTGTGTGCAGCTTCACTTTCCTTTCAAAATGTTGTATGATGCCCTTAGTGCGAGGTGTATGTGGTGTTTCGTTACCATCATCTGCCCCTGTCATGGTTCAAAGACAAAGACAACAAAAAGGCAAGTGAAGAAATAAAACCCCTACAACTACTAGGATGTAGCTACAGCAAGTCGCTCACACTCAACCTGTAACACAAGTTCTTACCAATTCTTACCTTGCTTGATAGGAGGGGTCGTCTGCCAACAAGTGGACAGCAATGGACGAAGTGTATCGGTGTTGCAGCACAAGACCTGTCAAGCTGTAGAGTATGTGGAGATATAGGTGGGCTAAAACAAGGAACGAACTAGCACCACGTTAGTTATAAAAGCGAGCTGAATAAACGCTCAACGGTGGTACTGTGCTGGTCCTAGCCTAGACCGTGCTAGAGACGCGAGCCTGGACACAAAGGAAAAACACAGCACACCACTAGAAACAAAATGAGCAGCCCTACTGGAAACAAAAGGAACAACAATCCCCTTTTTTGATTTTTTTTCTTTTTTCTTTCTTTCTTTCTTTTTTTTTCTTTATTTTTTTTTCTTTCTCTTTTCTTTTTTTGGGGAACCTCAAAACCTGATTATATAAACAAAATAGTACAAAATATCACTTCACCACTCTCACCCTCTCACTAGAGCACCTCAAAATTCAATATATCTAGCACAAGTATGAAGTGCTATCTTTCCTTTTGGATCACGTTGATGGAAACGCAGAATAGACCAACAAGTGGCTGCACCTATTATCAAGATCTACTCAAATTCCAACCCACAATAGATTGGACGCAGTTGTGACTAGATGGTGACAAGAACTCAAAACTCTAAAGGACTAAACTAAAACCAGCACTGGACACGACCGAAGCAAACACTCATTCAACCAGCCCTAACTATGTAGTACTAGCCATGGCACAAAGGATTTATAGGATTATGGAAAACAAATCTGCTATATTTTTTGGCTTTTTTTGGACTACAGGAAAAACAAACACGAAGAATTGGAAATCTCTCACCGATAAACCTTGCTCTGATTACCAACTGATGTGAACCCACTAGGGTTTTCGCCTGATCTTTCGATGAGAGGCACTAGATAACTCGATTAGTGAATGGAGATGATGTTCACGGCCCGACTACAGCCTTCTAAGGCCGCGCCTTAGCAACCGATACACCGCCTCCAATGGCTGTCACGATCTTGTGGAGCTTCAACACCCGGCCACTAGGGCACTCGTCCTGCAAGCAATCGAAGAACCAGCAAGAACAAGTAGAACAAGTACTAAAATACTAGATGTAAATGAAGGTTTCAAACTCAATCTCTAATGAAGTGGGGTTTCAAAAACAAGAAGACGGGCGGCTGGATCAGCACGCGCGTTTACAAGCAAGTAGCGAAGGCTAAACTTTATCTAATCAAAACCCAGTTGTTCATGGCGGCTCTAGATGTAAATAAATAGAGGGGAGGACGACCAAAGGGGTGCTAGAGTCGTCCTCCAACCCTAGGACGCGTCCCTAATGGACTCAACTTGATACATGGGCCATTGGTCCAAAATAGGGTGACGCAGCACCAAAACAGAAAAAGGTGTCGGCACGAAAACAAGGACTGCGCCCGACTCATAAGCTGCATAGATATGTGGTTGGACCCATTGGAAAGTAGACTTCATGAGCTTTCCAACAAGTATAGGAACGTCCCAGTTGGAGTCCATATGACGCCGTGGTGATCCATACAAGTTAGAGTTATTTTCCAGTCCGAATCCAACTCCCAAAACGTGTTGGGTTTGGACTCTTTGTTTCCTTGCTTTAGAAGCGACGTGGTAACTTGATAGAGGATGTTGTGGAGGCTTGGACCTGATCTCCAATCACCTTTGTTAAGTTATCACTCTTCCCATATGCAATCAGCCCTTGAAGTTGGTGTTGCCTCAAATTCCAAATGCAATTGAACCTTCCCTTGCTGATCTTGTCCATTATTCCTGAGCAACACGAAAGTGCACGTGTCTCCATTGTCTAAATATGATTGACAAGAGTTTAAAACTGAACTTACTTGAAGGTTGAGTTGACGGGCACGAGCACGAGTAAGAGAACCAACTGGTGTAGGTGCGGATATATCGATGGTGTTGATGTCCTCATCAGCTTCCAAATATATTTCTAAGCATATGGTACGTTTGATGCAATTCGTGCACCTATCTTGCATCAAGATTAGCACTATCTCCAAACAAAGCAAACTGAGCTTCCACTTGAGCCCTTTTACCTAGGAGTATGATCAAGTGCATCCAAAATGGTTTCTTAGCCTATGATGCATTAGGCGCAAACTGTGTACCTATCTTGCACCAAAACTACCTCTGTCTCCAAACAAACCAAAGCGAGATTCTATATGACACATGTCATCTAGGAGTTCTTGTCGGTGTTTTCCCCCCGGGGGGTCACACCAACGAGTAAATTTGTATGCGTGCTCCCTTTCCCGGATGGTGATGCAAGAAGACACAGAGATTTATCCTGGTTCGGGCAAGAGAAGGCCCTACGTCCAGCGGGGGAGAGAGTTTGTATTATCTTGCACCTAAGTGCTTGTACAGGGGCGAATACAAGCGTGGTATGAAGTGTTGAGCTCTACTACATATGAGTGTGGTCTTGTGTCGTCGTCCCCTTCTATTCCTGAGTCTCTCCTTTTATAGCTCCAAGGAGAGACACAGGGTACCTGCGTAGATGTTAGAGTAGGGGTCGATAGCCGCATGGAGCGCTGACCTACTCGAGGCTTCCGTACGGCACGACCTCGAGCCGTCCCATCTTGATAGCCCGGTGATGATTACGCGTGCTCCTGCGTTCTGCCCTGCCCGCCGCCTCACGCTGGTTCTGAGGTCGCATGCTTGTACGGTATGGCGATGGATCCGGCGGGGTAGCTGTGGTGTTGTCAGTCGACGCCCAACTTGTACCTAGGAAGGGACCCTGTTCGGTCGAGGGTCGGACGCCGTGTAATATGCTGATATCTGGAGCGCTGGCCTTGGGTGTCTCGAGGGGGTCCCGATTAGACGTTCCATCCTTGTTTCCTGGGTCCTGACACGCCCTGGGTCGTTCGGTGGGAAGGCTGCAAAAAGAACGATGGGACAGAAGCCTGTTCCCTATCACGCCTTCCGTGACCCGTGTGTTAGGTGGGGAAGCGTCAGGTGCATTTAATGCTCCGGCCCGCGTGCGCGCGTCAGGCGGCGGACAGTGTCCTTGCGCTCGACGCCTCTCGGTTCGCTCGAGCCCGCTTCCGTATTCGACGGCAGTTGTCGCTCGAGCCCTGACCGATTCGCTCGACGCTATTTCCGTCTTCGAGGCTGCGACCGTCGATGGCCGCGCGTGTGTATGGATGGCTTCGTTATACGCATTGGTGAGGGTACCCCTCGTTGATACCCTCGACAGTAGCCCCCGAGTCTTCATTCGAGCGCTGGCGCTCGAGTGGAGACTTTCGTTTTTACGGTCGAGCTTCCACGGGGGCGCGCGAGCGACCTTGCGAGGGTAGCCCCCGAGCCCTCGAGGGAGTATTTAACTCCTTCGAGGGTTATTTTGCCAAATTTGCAGAAACGCTGTCAACACCCGTGGTGGAAGGTTCTGTTCGGCTTTGCCTTGCGTGGAGGTTTCGACGTACTCTCGATAGAGCGAGCGTCTTCCACCCCGGATTGAGTTCCTAGCGGGTAGTCTAAGTGAGAACCTGTGCCCCTTTCGAGGGGGTCAGCTGTAGCCCGGAGGCGTCCTCATAAAGCAGGGTCGACGTGGTCGGGGATACCGGTCTCATTCGATAGAGTCCAGCGGCTCGATGCCTCCCTTCGGGGGGATTCCTCTCGACTCTCTCGACCCTACCTTAGACATCGCCAGCGAGTCCTCGAGGCGGGCCTCGATTTTCGACCACTCACTGGGGATCCCTGACTCTTGGTGCTCGAGATCGGCTGTCGAACCCTTTCGACGGGCCAGCCATCGACCTCTCGAGACTATTGTGGGCGCATACCTTGGCTTACGAAGTAAGGAAGTGGCCGTGGCGGTTCGCCTTTCTGCCCGTTGGGCGCGCCTTTTTAGGCGGGTGACGTTGCGACACTGTATCGGCGGGGAGTTCGGAGAGTTCGGCCTGTGAGGAGAGAAAGGACTGTCAGACGGCGCATTTATGGGGGGAGTTACCTTATTTCTCGGATCTGTCCGTTGGCGGACTGCTGCCTATAAATACGTCGTGGCGTCGCCGCCGTTCCTCTCCCTTCCGCCTTCTCGCTCTTATTCTCTTGTTGCCTTTGCTTTCTCGCCGTCTCACGCGCACACGCCTCCTCGAGCTGTAGTGAACCCACCGTCCCTCCAGTCGAGATGCCTGTAAGACTCGTCGCCGCCGACGACTGGCGCCCGTCGTCGATGACGGAGCGCCGGCTGTTAGAGCTTGAGAAAGAGGGACTGCTGTGCCGCCGCACCTCGCTATCGTCGCCTGAGTGGATCGCGCCGCCGGCGAGTCACAGGGGGCCTCAGCCGCCTGAGGGCTACGTGGTGTCGTTCGCCAAGTTCCACCGCCACGGTCTGGGCGCGCCCCCGAGCCGCTTCATGCGGGCCCTCTGCTTCCATTATGGGGTCGAGCTCCAGCACTTCTCTCCGAACGCCATCACCGTAGCGGCGGTCTTCGCCGCCGTGTGTGAGGGCTACCTGGGGATGATGCCGCACTGGGAGCTGTGGCTCCACCTCTACAGGGGCGAGCTTTTCCACGCCCCCACCGGAACCACGGGCGTAAGGAAGCCCGTGTGGGCGGGATGCCTCAATCTGGTGCAGAAGACGGGGAAGACGGACAGGCCGCGGGAGTACATCCCGGTAGGGTTGTCGACCAACCACGCCGGCTGGGACTCCCAGTGGTTTTGCCTGCGGAACGACGACAACCTCCTGCCTTCCTACTCGGGCCGTCTGATCTTGGAGCGTCCAGCGGACTGGACATACGGCGTCATCCAAGCTCATCAATCTCGGCTCGACCCCCTCCTCGACGCCCTGAAGAAGCTTCGCCAGGAGGGTTTGACCGCCGCTCTCGTCCTCTCGGCCGTCCATCACCGGAGAGTTCTCCCTCTGATGTCACGACCGTTGAGGATGGACGAGATGGGCCCTGGCGTCTCCTCTCGGGACCTGGAGGCGTGTCGGATGTCCAACGAGGCTCCGGCGGACGACGAAGTCGCGGCCCGAGTCAGGGCTGCAATTGCCGGTGATCTTCAGCCGGAGCACGTTAACGGCTTCCCCATGAGACCGGACGCAGGCTCGATCGATCTGGTACGCTTTCTTCTTGCGCGCAGCCCCGATTCTGGGTTTCCTTTCTCCCCTCTCTTTTTTCTAAGGCAACCTTTGTTTTGGCAGGGTCGGATGGATGTCCGGTCCTCGAGGCCTCCGGTAAAGGAGGACGAGGTCGATCGTGACAAACGGCGCCAATCTGCCGAAAAGCTGAAGTCTGCCAAGGACTCTGTGAAAAAGGGGGAGAAGAAGAAGAACCTCGACCGCCAAGCATTAGAGGCGCGTCGAGCCAAATCCAGGCAGAGGGGGGAGCCTGAGGAAGAATCCCCCAACGATGATGACGATGACGACGAGGACAGCGACGACTCTGAGGGGATGGCGTCGCGCCTCGATCGGATTCTCGAGGGCCCGCCTCGAGGTGACGTCGACGCCTCCCGGACGGAGGCGCCAGAGGAGGGTCCGAGCGGATCCCGTCGCCCTCGGGCCGACATCCCTCCCGCGCCCAAGGCGGGCCAAGACGCACCGCGCCCTCCCCCAGTGCCCAGGGAGAGCGGTCTGGCTAGGCCCCAGGCGTCGGGGCCGCTAACTCGTGGCCGCGCCGCGGCCTCTGAGAAAGGAGATGCCGGCCGTAGGAGCGCCAGTCCCGGCGCCCGCCAGGCGAGGACCGACGCGCCTAGGCTAGTACCTGCCCTCGATGGGCCTGGAGCTCTAACGCGGGGTGGCTCGAGGCCCACTGGTCGGGGTAGCGGGAGGCGAGCCGTTCTCCCTTTGGGGTAAGCCTTTTTTGATGTTGTGGTTTTTGTCTTCCCATTCTTCCACCTTTCCTCATATGCCTACCTTTTTTTTCAGGCTAAAGCGGACCCTTGAGCAGGCCCAACCATCCATGGCAAAGAGGCTCAAGACGGGTGCCGCCCCCAAGGAACCAGGTTCGTAGTTTATTTCTGGGCGTTGCGATGTTCTCGTGTCGGTTATCATAACGTCTGACCCTTACCCTTTGTTTCGTAGGCTCCTCCAGCTCCCAACCTCCAGCCGGCGTCGAGAGGGCTCCGTCTCGTCCAGCGCCTACTCCGTCGCTGCCGACTAGTGGTGAGGCGCCCCAGACGCAAGCGTCAGAGGGAGCCCCCGAGCCCCCTAGATTGGGGGTCGAGGGGGAACCCATCACCATCAGCGACACGTCTGATGGTGACAGAGCGTCTGGGGGTGCCCGCCCCATGGAGGAGGAAACGTCGACCCCTCATGTCGAGGGATCAACTCCCTGGCCCGCCGGCCTCCGCACCCTCGAGGAGCAGAAAAAGAAGAGGGAGGAGGATGAACAGCGGGAGCGCGAGGCGGCGCGGCAGCCACAGGAGCAGCAGCAGCAACCCCAGCCGGAGGAGCAACTGCAGCATCAGCAGGAGGAGCAACAGCAGCAGCAGGGGCAGCAACAGCAGCAGCAGCAGGGGGGCCAAGAGGACGAGCCACTCGAGCCCCCGCCTCAAGGTTTGGCCCAACCGGCGCCACTGGCGCCGCAAGAGCCCGGCGATCTGGAGGAAAATTTGCCGGTGTATGGCCCTCCCACCCCAGCGTGGCTCCTCCCGGGGGCGCCTGCCGCGATCCGGGCAGAGTCGGGGCGAGCGGACGGAGTGGTGGCGCTCGCCTGTATGATGCGCACCCCCACCGACCCCGAGTCCGAGATCAAGAGGACGATCTACGGCATGGACGGGATCGCCCCCGGGTTCCTCCGGGAGCGTCGAGCATGGGAGGACCGCTTTCCCTCGGAGGAGGATGAGATTGGGTCGTCAGGGAGCAAGGACGGTACCTGGAAGACGGTGGACGACGACGGGCGGTTCCCTTGCCTCGCCGACCTGTTCTTGCGCCACGGAGGTTCCCTCGAGACCGTCGAGAATCTTATCCGCGGCGTCAAGGCGCGGGCTGATCGGGAGATGGAGAACTGGTGTCCCGATCGGATTCGTATCCGAGCTTCCACTGACCCGTCCGAGCCCAATATCTTCCTTGACGACAAGAAAGAGGCCGAGAAGTGGGAGCATGTCGAGGAGCTCCGCCTTTGGATGAAGCACGTGGTGGGGCTCCTATCGGACATCATCAACAACGGGCTCGGGCCTGCTTATTTTGTAAGTGTTTCTCGAACTCCAACCCTCATGGTGCTTTCTGGTTTCTGTATTCTAATCCATCCGACCCTTGATTCGCAGGATATGAAAGAGACCTCTCGCATCAAGTCCAGCTTCATACACGCCACGAGGGGCGGTTGGGAGCAGCTCCCCCTCCTCAAGGATCAACTCCTCGAGTCGCAGGAAAAGCTCCTTAAAGCTTACAAAGATCTCATAGCACTCGAGGAGGAGAAGAAGGCGAGGGAGGCTGCTTTGGCCGAGGCCCGAGAGGCCTCGAAGAAGGCGGAGGAGGAGGCGATGCAGCTACGGGAGCGGGCTCTTACGGTCGAGGAGGCCGCGTCCAGAGCCCGGGAGGAGGCTCTGTCCTACAAGAGCGTTATTGCGGACCTGGACAAGGAGAAGGGCCTTCTCCAAACCGACCTGGACTCCCTCCGCGATTCCTTCCAGAAGATGAAAGTGGCGTACGTTTACAGTGAGGTCGCCAGGGGTGCCGCCGAGGACGTAAAGAAAAAGGCCCTCGAAGACCTCGAGGCGGAGCGAGCTCGATCCCGCAGTCTCTCTGACGACGTCGAGCGTCTGAAGGGAGAATTGCTGGAGAAGAGTGGTGCCGTTGCTCAGGCTGGCAGGGTGATCGAAGATCTCCGCGTCGCCAATACTGAGCTGGCGCGCTCCAACAGAGAGATCGAGCGTGCCAACACCAGATTGGTCGGCGAGAACACGGCCCTAGAGGAGAGCATCAAAGGTATGTTTCTTTTGTTGAATTACTTTTTCGAGGTGTGCTTGAGTTTTTCCTAAAGCTTCTTTATATTGGCTTTTACAGGGCTCAAGGACGAACTCCTGGCCGCCCAAGCCGAGGCTCGCAACGCCAAGGCTCAGCTTGAGGCTGAGGTTGCTTTGAACCGTCGAGTGCGGACGGCGATAAGCGATCTCTCGACCTCTTGGGAGGTCGAGCCTATGGATGAGTCAAGGGAGGACACTCGAGGCGACGCCCTGGTCGACCAGTTGTGCTACATAGGCACGACGCTGCGAGACCGAGTGCGGGACGCCCTCCACATCGGGGTGAAGCGGGCGATGGCGGTTGTCTGCTCGGGCTTCTCCTACGACATGGAGGTGGTGTCCCATGGCTTCGTCACCGACATCTCTAAGACCGACGCGGAGAACGAGGAGAGGCTTCATGCTTTGATCGACGACGCGGAGGCTCCTGGGGAAAGGTTGGCCAAGCTCTTCGAGCCTGAGGTGCTCCCTCCTGAGGCTAGCTCGGGCGGAGGCGAGGGCGGTGAGGATCGTGCCGCGGACTGAGGCCTGCGAGCCTGCTCAGGGCGCCTGAGGCCCCTTGTATGATACTTTATTAATTCTGCTATTAGGTGATACAGTATCTTTTTGTGATTGTTAAATGCTTATTTGTCTTTCCGCTCGAGGTTCTTTTGTTTCTCTTTGTTCCTACATTTGTATCCCTTGCTCGATCTTTCGTCAAAAACAAACTCGATTACCTCAAGGGTGAGGAAGTGAGTAGAGTTTCCGTAGCCCGGGGGCGTGGGAGTTCTCCGGCTTGTTATCCCTTGGCCTTTGAGGGGCTCGAGGCGCCTTAGCTACTCGAACCGGCGAAGGTTTACCAAGTAAGAAAGGAAAATTTCTTGGCTTTTTCGACGCTTGGGGGGGTCGTCCCCCTGGTAGCCCCCGAGGGGGTGCTGACTATGATGGGTCATAGTCGGCGCCCCCTTTTAACGTCGAGATCGTGACTTATTAATCTTCTCGGCGCAAAGAAAGAAGAATTGTTTCAAGGGAAGGACTTTATTTATTCATTCATTCGTTTACAAAGTCTTGGTACAGAAACGTAAGCAGGAGCATAAGTTTAGAACTTCTAGGGGTAGAATCGACGTAGCTGTTCGATGTTCCATGCGTTGGTGAGAATTGCCCCCTTTCCGTCCGCCAATTTGTACGTTCCTGGCTTAAGGACCTCGGCCACCACATACGGGCCTTCCCAAGGTGGAGTCAGCTTGTGGCGTCCTTGATTGCTTTGCCGGCGTCGTAGGACAAGGTCGCCTACGTTGAGGTCCCTCTTGCGCACGTGCTTGTCGTGGTAGCGTCGGAGTTTCTGCTGATATCTGGCAGAGTTGAGGAGGGCCATGTCTCGAGCCTCCTCGAGTTGGTCGACCGCGTTTTCTTGAGTTTCTTTGTTCGATTGCTCGTTGTAAGCCTTGAGTCGAGGTGACCCATACTCGAGGTCTGTGGGGAGGATAGCCTCAGAGCCATAGACCATGAAGAACGGGGTGTATTTTGTGGCCCTGCTTGGCGTTGTCCTAAGGCTCCATAGGAATGAGGAAAGCTCCTCGACCCATTTATTGCCGAATTTCTTCAATCGATTGTAGATCCTTGGCTTGAGTCCTTACAAAATCATGCCGTTGGCACGCTCGACCTGGCCGTTAGTTCGAGGGTGGGCTACTGCAGACCAGTTCACACGGATATGATGCTGATCGCAGAAATCCAAGAACTTTCTGCCGGTGAACTGGGTGCCGTTGTCGGTGATGATGACATTGGGGATCCCAAACCGATGGATGATGTCGGTGAAGAAGAGGACGGCCTGCTCGGAGCGGATGTTGGTGATGGGTCGAGCCTCGATCCATTTGGAGAACTTGTCGATGGCCACCAGCAAATGGGTGTACCCTCCTTTCGCCTTTTGTAGAGGTCCTACTAAATCGAGCCCCCATACCGCAAACGGCCAGGTGATGGGGACCATCTGGAGAGCGTGGGCGGGCAGATGCGTCTGCATGGCGTAGAACTGGCACCCATGACACGAGCGTACGAGCTCGATGGCATCCGCCACGGCCGTTGGCCAGTAGAAGCCTTGCCGAAAAGCGTTCCCTACAAGGGTCCGTGGAGCGGCGTGGTGGCCACAAGCCCCCGAGTGCAGGTCACCGAGGAGTTTTCGGCCTTCTTCTACGGTGATGCAACGTTGTAAGACCCCCGTCGGGCTCCGTCGATATAGCTCGTTGTCTTCGCCATATATCACATATGATTTAGCCCGTCGAGCGATACGACGAGCTTCTGACCTGTCTTCTGGCAACTCGCCGCCGATAAGGCAGTCGAGGAACGGTGTGCGCCAATCGAATGGTCGACCTGGCCGTCGTTCTATCTCCATCATCTCCTCCACCATTAAGAGCGTATCGAGGGCATTGGTCGGTTGGGCGGTGGTGGCGTCGACGCCAGCCCCCGTGCCTAGGTCGACGGATGGATCGTGAAGATCCTTCGAGAATGCATCAAGCGGCACTGTGCCTCTGGTCGATGCGACCTCGAGCCGTCCCATCTTGATAGCCCGGTGATGATTACGCGTGCTCCTGCGTTCTGCCCTGCCCGCCGCCTCACGCTGGTTCTGAGGTCGCATGCTTGTACGGTATGGCGATGGATCCGGCGGGGTAGCTGTGGTGTTGTCAGTCGACGCCCAACTTGTCCCTAGGAAGGGACCCTGTTCGGTCGAGGGTCGGACGCCGTGTAATATGCTGATATCTGGAGCGCTGACCTTGGGTGTCTCGAGGGGGTCCCAATTAGACGTTCCATCCTTGTTTCCTGCGTCCTGACACGCCCTGGGTCGTTCGGTGGGAAGGCTGCAAAAAGAACGATGGGACAGAAGCCTGTTCCCTATCACGCCTTCCGTGACCCGTGTGTTAGGTGGGGAAGCGTGAGGTGCATTTAATGCTCCGGCCCGCGTGCGCGCGTCAGGCGGCGGACAGTGTCCTTGCGCTCGACGCCTCTCGGTTCGCTCGAGCCCGCTTCCGTATTCGACGGCAGTTGTCGCTCGAGCCCTGACCGATTCGCTCGACGCTATTTCCGTCTTCGAGGCTGCGACCGTCGATGGCCGCGCGTGTGTACGGATGGCTTCGTTATACGCATTGGTGAGGGTACCCCTCGTTGATACCCTCGACAGTTCTATTGGGGTGCGTCCAAATGGATTTCTTAGCATATGGTATGTTCCATGCAAACCGTGCACCTATCTTGCATCAAGATTAGCTCTATCTCCAAATAGATCGAACCGACCTTCCACTTGAGCCTCTTCACCTAGGAGTATTATCGGGTGCTTCCATAATGGTTTCCGAGCCTATGGTCCATTATGCGCAAACCATGCACCAATCTTGCACCTAAACTGTCTCAAAACAGATTGAAGCAAGATTCCATATGACACACATGATCTAGGAGTTCTATCGGGTGCGTCCAAATTGATTTCCGAGAATATGGTATGTTCCATGCAAACCGTACACCTATCTTGCATCAAGATTAGCACTATCTCCAAACAGACCGAACTGAGCTTTCACTTGAGCCTCTTCACCTAGGAGTACCATCGGGAACTTCCACAACGGTTTCTCAGCCTACGGTGCACTGGACACAAACCATGCACCTATCTTGCACCGAAACTTATACTATCTCCAACTAGACTGAAGCGAGATTCCATATGATACACTTCATCTAGTTGTTCTATCGGGTGCATCTACAGTTCCATCGGGTGTGTCCAAATTGATTTCTGAACATATGGTATGTTCCATGCAAACCGTGCACCTATCTTGCATCAAGATTAGAACTATCTCCAAACAGACAAAACCAAAACCAAGATTCCACATGATCCTCTTCACCAAGGAGTACCATCGCGTGCGTCCAAAATAGTTTCTTAGCCTATGGTGCATTAGGCACAAACTGTGTACCTATCTTGCACCGAAACACACTATATCCAAAGAGACCGAAGTGAGATTCTATATGACACACGTCAACTAGGAGTTCTATTGGGTGCTTCCAAATATATTTCGACACATATGGTACGTTCGATGCAATTCGTGCACCTATCTTGCATCAAGATTAGCACTATCTCCAAACAAAGCAAATTGAGCTTCCACTTGAGCCCCTTTACCCAGGAGTATCATCGGGTGCATCCAAAATGGTTTCTTAGCCTATGATGCATTAGGCGCAAACTGTGTACCTATCTTGCACCAAAAGTAACTCTGTCTCCAAACAGACCAAAGCGAGATTCTATATGACACATGTCATCTAGGTGTTCTATTGGGGTGCATCCAAATTGATTTCTTAGCATATGGTATGTTCCATGAAAACCGTGCACCTATCTTTCACCAAGATTAGCACTATCTCCAAACAGATCGAACCGACCTTCCACTTGAGCCTCTTCACCTAGGAGTATTATCGGGTGCTTCCATAATGGTTTCCGAGCCTATGGTGCATTATGCGCAAACCATGCACCAATCTTGCACCTAAACTAACACTGTCTCCAAACATATTGAAGCGAGATTCCATATGAAACACATGATCTAGGAGTTCTATCGGGTGCGTCCAAATTGATTTCTGAGAATATTACGTTCATTGCAAATCGTGCACCTATCTTGCATCAAGATTAGCACTATCTCCAAACAGATCGAACCGACCTTCCACTTGAGCCTCTTCACCTAGGATTATCATCGGGTGCTTCCATAATGGTTTCTGAGCCTATGGTGCATTATGTGCAAACCATGCAACAATCTTGCACCTAAACTAACACTGTCTCCAAACAGATTGAAGCGAGATTCCATATGACACACATGATCTAGGAGTTCTATCAGGTGCGTCGAAATTGATTTATGAGAATATGGTACGTTCCATGCATACCGTACACCTATCTTTCATCAAGATTAGCACTATCTCCAAACAGACCGAACCGAGCTTTCACTTGAGCCTCTTCACCTAGGAGTACCATCAGGAACTTCCATAATGATTTCTGAGCCTATGGTGCACTGGGCACAAACCATGTAACTATCTTGCACCGAAACTAATACTATCTCCAACTGGTCCGAAGCGAGATTCCATATGATACACTTCATCTAGTAGTTCCATCGGGAGCATCTACAGTTCCATCGAGTTTGTCCAAATTGATTTCTGAGCACATGGTATGTTCCATGCAAACCGTGCACCTATCTTGCATCAAGATTAGAACTATCTCCAAACAGACAGAACCAAGATTCCACTTGAGCCTCTTCACCAAGGAGTACCATCGCGTTTGTCCAAAATAGTTTCTTAGCCTATGGTGCATTAGGCACAAACCGTGTACCTATCTTGCACCGAAACTAACACTATCTCCAAAGAAACCGAAGTGAGATTCTATATGACACACGTCATCTAGGAGTTCTATTTGGTGCTTCCAAATATATTTCGAAGCATATGGTACGTTCCATGCAATTCGTGCACCTATCTTGCATCAAGATTAGCACTATCTCCAAACAAAGCAAACTGATCTTCCACTTGAGCCCCTTTACCCAGGAGTATCATCGGGTGCATCCAAAATGGTTTCTTAGCCTATCATGCATTAGGCGCAAAGTGTGTACCTATTGTAACACCCCAGTGTTATGGTTGCATCAAACATGTGCATAGCATGAGCATCATCATTTATTCAAAAGCATCCATGATCATCATCTATCTTGAGACATGTCATCCTTTGCAAAAAGGTGTTTTAAATTGCTTAAATAGGCTTCATATGCTTATGTTTGAGTGAACAATGCTTGTGTTTGTGCTTAATGTCTTGGTAAATAGCTTATCTATGCTTAACTTAACCTTGGGAACAATGTTCATGTTGATCACTTCTCCAAAATAATCACTTAAGTCTTACTTATGCAAATAGGCCCTAGAAACCTCTTTTGCTTAGGCTTTTAAAAAGTGTTTCATAAAATGTTTGCATGTCAAAACTTCCTACAGCAAAGTTGTAGCAAATTTTATAAGGAACAAAAGTTGTTTTATGGCCATCTCATGAAAATGACCACAAATAGCTCAAAAGTGGCCCACAAGGCAGATTTGGGGCTGTTTTCAACACTTAGAAAATTTTCTAAGTCCCCGGGTGGTTTGCAGTTTGCGTGATCGATTTTGGAAACTCCATATCTTTCAATCCAGGCCGATCTGGCCTTTGCTCTAGTTGACAAAGTTGTAGATCTCGCCTAGTACTCCAAGTTTGTCAACTACGCCATCTCCTAATTCGCTCTGGTTTGGGAGATAATCATCGGTGAAGTCGCTCTGTCAGTCGGCCATTGCTTTCTCTGAATCAACTTGGAGCTCGCCGACGTGGCCGACCGGCGGCAGCACAACGGCGACAATTGGCGCCCGTACGCCGTTCCTGGCCCCGCCTGTCAGCCCTCGTCGCGTGCATGACCTCCACGGCGTCGCCCCGAGCGAGTGGACACGTCCACTTCGCTCTGCCTCGCCCTCTCTCGCCTGAACCTCGCCCGCAGCGAGCTTTCCGCCGCGAGCTCACTCCGGCGAGCTCGTGTGCGCTCCTCTCTGCGTCTCCGTCCACCAAACTCCACCCAAAGCTCCGCCGTGAGCCGCTCTCCAAGCTCCACCCTCTAACTCGCCGAGAAACCCACCGGTGAGCCGACATTTCCTTCTTCCCCCAAATCGGTCCGCCGTGACCCTCTTCTCCGGCGAACTCAATGCCGAGCGTTGTGAGGCTTCTCATCGTCTTTGGTTAGGTCCTAGAGGTAGCTTAGGTCCTTAGCGAGCTTTTGCGCCACCTGGTGGACGCTCTACCGGGTTCTCCGTCGCCGGACACGGTGTGCAGCGCCGCCGTGTTTCCGTCGGAGTTGGGTGCTCTCGTGGCCAGCGGTTTCCACGGGGATCCAGGCCAAGCCGTGTACCTAGGAAGCTTCGCCCTAGTCTGCTGGTGCTGTAGAAGGCCTTAGGTCACGCTCTACCGGCCTGAGGGCTCCGGCGTAACGCCGAGAACCTCCGCCGAGCCGCCATTGCCGACGGTGAGTCCCTTCCGGTGGCTCCGCCGTGGCAAAAGTGGGGTCAATCGAGTCGTTAGGGTTTGGGGATCACGTTGATGCCCTGGGTTTGGCCGGAGACCTCGCCGTCGCGGAGAAATCGCCGGCGAAGATCGCCTCGGCCGCGAGGAAGAAGAGCCTGACGGGTGGGACCCCCTGTCAGCGACTCTCTCTTTCCCTCCTTTTCTTTTATTCAAAATCCTGATTTTTGGCTTTCTTGCAAAAATCATATCTCCTGTTTCTGAGATCCAAAAATTGTGAAACAAATTTTGTGTTGTTTCTTGAGATGGCTAGTATTTAATAAAAATATAAAATGAATCATGTTTTCTGGGAAATTATTTATTAAGGATTTAATCTTGTCATTCTTGGATAAATGCATATCTCTGGTTTTACTGATTAGTTTGCTCTGAAATTTTTATGGTGGTCTTTGCATGGCATTAGAGTGCTCTGATAATTATTTCATGATTTTTGGAGCACTGCAGTTGTGATATGTAATTTGTGTTTGAAATATGGCTTGTTTCTTTAATTAAATCACATAAAATAATTGGTGCTTATGCTGGTGCTCTATTTTGGTGGTAAACTTGTTTATGGTATTCCTAAGATATAAATAGTCTGAAATCTGTTGTTTGACACTATATAAGTCATGTCTATGAATTTATGAAATAAATGCCTTGATACATGTTAAATGCATATCTTTAATTTGGCATATGCAATGGTCCTGAAATTTTTATGGTGGTGATCTGAGGTTATACTTGTGCCTCTGTAATTTTTGTAGATTTTTCTGAGCACTTTAACTAATATCTTGTAAATATGCCTTACCTAAAATTAATTGACAAATGCCTTGTTAAGAAATTGTTTTGGGGTTTTCAACTGATGATCTGGTGACCTTGTATTATATTTGTGCTCATGAGTCATATGGTGGGCATAGTTTGTGTTTTGATCATGTCATTAAATAATTAACTATAGGGTTAAATGCTGTCTGGACAGCAAGTGAATAATTTAACTTTGCTTAATAATAATTTGACTTTCTGTGAAACTTGTATAAAACAAAGTTGTTCTAAACTTGTTGAACTAACTGTGGTTCAAATTTGAGGTCATTTGGCCAAGTAGTTTAAAAGTTATAGCTGTTCCAAGTTGGGTTCCAGAAATAGGGGTTCTCTGTTTTTCTGGAACAGAACCTGGAATTTTGTTAAAATGACTAGTTTAATGTTTGAATCTTGCTGTCATGTTTAAAGATGAGTTGTAGACAATTTCCTAAGCTTTCCAGAATGTCCTTACTCATGTTTGTTGGACCTGTCTATCTATAATTATGATTTATTTACTGAGCCTACTTGTTTTATGTTGTTTGCTGCTTTAGTGCCATGATAGGTTTCGGGTTATGTTAACTTGTTTATTCATGTGAGTTAGTATAACTCTTGCTCCGTAAATGAGTGTCCAGTGAGTTGCGTGTGTTGTTAAGCATTCATCTGTAGCATGTGCACCTTCTCATTCTTCGAGCATGCAATAGGTGCACCGGACGTGGCAGTTTCCTTCGAGCTCCAAGCGAACCCCGAAGGCCAGGAAGGCAGCCAGGAGGTGGAGGTCCAGCAAGCCGGACTCGAGGAGCCCGAAGAAGAAGTTGAGTGCCCGAGTCACGAGCCGGCATCGTTCGTGAAAGGCAAGCCCCGGAGCATTTTAAGCCTCCTCTATTTTTGAAAGTTTACTTAATACGTTATATCTATTGATGCATTACGTATAGGAGTTGTGATGAAACTGTCGCTGCATTCTACTCTATCCTTGTCCAGATAACTTACCCTCCCTGGGTGTATAGTTAGGTTCGAGTAGCAGCTTAGCTATGCTTTAACCGGTAGAAGTCGGGTGATATTCTGTCATCCGCGCGATATAGGGTTGTGTCGGGTCGCGATGGTCTATATGTGCTATCGTGGATGGAACCTGGTTAAATTGACTTAAGCCGGGCGGAGTTTTGCAAGTGTGTAGTAACTCCGTCTGTGGCAGCTAAGGACCGATCGTTGTACGTCCTCTTGTCATGTTGAACGCATGCCTGACACTTAGTTGGCCGGATAACTCGTTCCGACCGCGAAGCAGAGTAGTATGACTCAGGCCGGAAGACCGGCAAGTATAAAGTGCGCACTACCGGAGGAAGTGCGGTGTGCGGGGGACCATTGGCGTAAGTCCAAAGGCAGGTGAGTTAAAATTCCTGACCTCCCTGGCAGAATGGTAGCCCTGGGAGTGCGGCGCTGATCGGAGCCGCGATTTCTGAGTCGTACCAAAGGTGACCCTTTGGCTCTCCGACAGGGGATGCTTGGGTGAGTGCTAGGAATAAACCTCCAGCTGGATAGGAATTCGATTCGAATCGCCGTCTCTCCCGGTTAGTGAGAACTTGACAGAGCAGCGGCAAACGTAGCATTCACTAATGAACTTGGTTCATGATAATGATGATAGCAAGAAGAACATATGATGAAATTGATATGGTTATTATTGTTTGGAATAATCAAGTGATGTGTTGTAGTACAGGTGCTAATCTAGTGGTAGGCTGATGATAATTAAATCTGATGCTCTTAAAATGACTTAGTGGTAAGTTAAGCTTTTGGCAAAAGGTGAGTCAACCAGCTCCACTTAAAATTCAGCCTTGCATGATCCTTGGTGTCTTTTATGTTTTACTAGACGGGTAAGTCTAGCTGAGTACATCCTCGTACTCAGGGTTTATTCCCACCTGTTGCAGATGATGTCTTCTATGACGGTTTCTGCAAGACCTGTCTCCATCCCGCTGGGGATGAGGACTAACCGTTGGGCACGGTTCTCTACTCTTCTCGTCTATGATGCTTTTGGAAGGATGACCTAGACTCTGGCAGTAACAAACTTGTGAACTGAACTTTGAACAAGTGTGTGTACTTATTTTGCTTCCGCTACTTCGAACATGTGTTGTAATAACTTAAAACTCCGATGTGGTGCCGCTTCGACGGCAATGAATGACTATGTAACAATCGTTGTGTTTATGTTGAACTATTACGATCTTGGTTTGTTGCGAGTTGGTTTGAAGTCCTTCGTGATTTCGATTGACTACCGGGATTATATGGGCTCAAGTCTAGAAACTTGATTGTTTGACGATCGTTTCTGTACTTGAACTCTTATAATTTGGTCGGTTCTGTGACAGCTGGCATCGGAGCAAGTTCAGCATTATAAATGCAGCGTTTGTGTATGTAAAACAAATAATTAAGTTATGCCAGTGGTCGAATCCTCCTTGCCCATATAAGGACTCTAGGTGGCTATTTAAGTACTGACTTGGGGGGTTTTATTTATGCATCTTCGGCAGTACTCAGGTATGGATGTGTGATGACCGCACTATGCTACCCTGTGGTCTAATGGTGGAGGTAGCCTTCATATGTGAGTTAGCCACATATGTCGCTAGATTTAAATTATGCAACGTCGCCCCTACGCTCAGGTAAGTGTGAGCTGTGAGAGCATGATCGTCCAAACGGCGGTCTAGGGGAGTGTTCGCGGTGGTTTTCTGGAGTGGTTACATGTCGAAACCATGGAACCACGAAAGAAACTTAATTGGGGAGTATATTAATTTCTCGGGTAGTTGTGGTGTCATTGTTGGGGCATGTTGGGCATGTCCAAGCAATGAGCACTTAGTTTACTGCTTTCTTGAGTGATATATTGGGAACTGTTGGGCTGAAATGAAGTTTTCTGCAGGTACTCTAACAGCGCACGTATAAACCGATAGTTACCGTATCGAGAGACGAATGTATGCCACCGTATATCCGTTAGAATATTAATTTTCTAAGTTTGTGAGGACGTACGGTTCGTGCATGCATCATGTCGCATTCATACATACATTCTGTCCGCTTCTTCCCTTACAATTTCGTCCCTTTTAAATAAATAAATGTGCTTCAACTAATCCTCTTTTACCCATGGTATTCCTATTCCTTTCCACAGATGGACGCACCCGCTTCACCTCGTCCCAGTGACACTTTCTTGCACGAGTTTGGCACTCCTACCCTGCTCTGGAGAGTGTTACGGACTGTTGGGTATACTGAGCCACCTCAGTATTCTTGGTGGGAGATGGAGAGCACAGGAGGGATCCAGTGGTTTGCTGTGCAGGGAGTTGTCCCTCCACATGGGGACAAGCCTGCATGGACAGGCTGGACGTGCAGCTCAGATGGGCAGACTCCTTGGGAGGCAGCTCAGGTTGCAGCCCAGACTATCCTGCTCGACATCTGTCAGAGGTGTGGTGACGAGCTGACAGGAGGACCAGCGGCCTCCATTCCTAGTGCTGACCCAGCAGCCGCGGAGTGGAAACAGGCTGATGGTTGTGCTTTGGTTCGAGGCAGAGGAGAGAGAGCTGAGAGCTCTAGTCCTGCTATGAGTGCTATGATGGCTGTACTCAAGCTGATCAGTCAGCGAGAGGGCACCTATGCACAGGTGATGGTGGCTGTTCGCAGGGCCCAGGAGATGCAGCGGAAGGCTGAAAAGCGTGCTCGCAAGTTTCGCAAGCAGGCTAGACTCCTGGAGCAAACTCAGAAGGACCGCAATGACTGGGAGGACATAGCGGAGTACCGTAGACAGCAGTGGGTGAAGGCCATCAGAGAGAGAGATCATAAGCAGGATCAGATGAGCCAGTTAGCTCGAGAGAGGGAGACTTTGCAGGAGCGCTTGGTGCAGCTCACCCGTGAGAGGGATACTGCACTCCGTGTGTCGGAGAACAGGCGCCGAGCATGGGAGATGCACCGAGTTCAGTCGCTTGAGCGGGAGAACTATCTACAGGGTCAGATTGAGGCTGGTCTTGTGGAGATTCACCGTCTCAACAACTTGCTACACCCTATTCCTCGCCCTATACCCGTGTATCCAGAGGTGGGACCTCAGGTGATTGTGGCCGATGATGATGGTATGGAGGTTGATGGACCAGCAGCGGCTGCACCACCTTTACACGAGGACGTGGAGGACGAGGAGCTTGAGCCGGTTAGCGACGAGGATGGAGAGGCGATCTTTGACGCTGACTCGGACGACGAGCCTGGAGTGTAGGGAGTAGTGAGTAGTTGCTGCCAGGATCTTTTGTTGTATGCCAGTCGCTGTGTTGCTTTTGTAACCATGTTGTAATCCGAAACTTTGACCTTGACTCTTGGCATGTACTGGAGGGGTGTAATACCTTCATGGACCCTATGTGCAGTCTTTATGATCGTTATGTTATGCCGATGTTTTCCGTTGTGGTGCGTATTGCGGATATCTATGTCATGTGTTGGATTGGTGATGTCGTTTTGTGGAATGGAATTGTTGTGCCTTTCTGTAAAGCTATTCTCTCGAATACTTTCAGGCATGAATATAAGTTCTTCTACGGCAAATCTTGTCATCATCAATGCTCACTGACTGTGTCTTTTCAGATGTCTCGTGGCACCCGAGGTGCGGAACAGCGTGCAAACATGAATCCACCACCTCCTCCCCCACCACCAAATCCAGCTGAGCTGATGCAAATGATGGTGGAAAATCAGAGGATGCTCACTGAGACCATCAATCGGATGGCAAATCAGGGTGGCCGTAATGCACAGGAAGGGCCAGCTCCTAACCAGTATAGTAGTTTCAAGGACTTCATGGATACGAAGCCCCCACCTTTCAGAGAAGCTGAAGAACCCCTTCAAGCTGAAGAGTGGCTGAATACGGTGGAACAAAAGTTTTGCCTGCTTCGTTTAACTGAAGGTTTGAAGGCGGAGTATGCAGCTCATCAACTGCAAGGACCGGCAGGCATCTGGTGGAATCAGTATCGGGAGGCTCTTCCAGCCGACACCGTGCTTGATTGGAATCTTTTCCGTGATGCTTTTAAAGGGCATTTCATTCCTCCGGGTGTTATGGAGATGAAGCACACCGAGTTCATGCAGCTGACTCAGGGCAACAAGACTCTGAAGGAGTATTTGCATGCTTTCAATCACTTGTCTAGGTATGCTCCTGAGTTTGTGAACACGGAGACGAAAAAGATCGCTAGTTTCAAGCGGGGTTTGGGTCCCAAATTGCTGAAGACTATGGGCCGCACTAGGTGTGCAACTTTCAATGAGTTTGTCAGTGATGCTCTTACTCAAGAGAATTATAACACTGTGTACACTGCGACCAAGACTCGCAAGAGGGCTTTTGAGGCCGGGGCAGGATCATCTCAGTCCAAGGCTCCAGTGGCAGCTAAGCCACCATTCCGTGCTCCAACCCCCAACCAGCGATACCGCCCTCCAATGAAGAAGAATCAGACAAAGACGGGTTTTCGCAAGGGGTACTCTATTGCTCTTCCTAGGGGCAACACGGGCCCCAACTATGCCAAGACTCCACCTGCCAACCGTCCGTGCTGGAACTGCAATCAGACTGGGCATTGGCAGAGCAACTGTCCTTACCCGCCAAAGAAGGGCAACAAGGGGAACGTCCGTCAGGGGCGTGTTCATTACACAACTGTGGAGGCAATCCCTGCTGGTGAGGTAGTCACGGCTGGTAAGTTTCTGGTCAATCAACATGATGCACTCGTGCTTTTTGATTCTGGAGCATCGCATTCTTTTGTGAGTTCTGAATTTATATCTAAGCATAGCATCAAGACCATCACACTTGATAAGGGCAGTTATTGTATTAGTGCTGCGGGAAATGATATTTCCACCAATCAAGTGGTTTTGGGGGCAACTCTGGAGATAGGAGGCCGTCAGTTTCTTGCTGATCTGGTTGTTTTACCCGGTGTGGGCATAGATGTAATTCTGGGGATGAAGTGGATGAGTGGTAATGGAGTTCTGATAGACACCACCACTCGTGTAGTGATGTTGAAAGACCCAGATACCAAGGAGGCATTTCTAGTGCAACTCCCTCGTGATATTCAAATCCGTAGCACTGTGAATGCAGTCATCTCTAAGGCTATTCAGGATATTCCGGTGGTGTGTGAGTTTCCGGATGTTTTTCCTGATGATCTACCCGGGCTTCCTCCGGATCGGGATGTGGAGTTCAAAATTGAATTGATTCCAGGCACCGCTCCGATCTCTAGAAGACCTTATAGGATGCCGCCCAATGAATTAGCTGAGCTTAAGACCCAACTAAATGAGTTGTTGCAGAAGGGTCTTATTCGTCCTAGTTCTTCTCCTTGGGGTTGTCCGGCTATCTTTGTGAAGAAGAAGGATCAGTCTTTGCGCATGTGTGTGGACTATCGTCCCCTAAATGCAGTGACTATCAAGAACAAATACCCTCTTCCTCGCATTGACATCTTGTTTGATCAGTTGTCTAAAGCTAAGGTATTCTCCAAGATTGATTTGCGATCTGGGTACCATCAGATCAAGATCCGTCCCGAAGATATACCTAAAACGGCTTTCTCGACGAGGTATGGGTTGTATGAGTACCTTGTCATGTCCTTCGGGCTTACGAATGCACCTGCTCATTTCATGTATCTTATGAATTCGGTGTTCATGCCCGAATTGGACAAGTTTGTAGTGGTCTTCATTGATGATATCTTGGTATATTCCTGCAATGAAGAGGAGCATGCAGAGCATCTGCGTGTCGTGTTGTCGCGTTTGCGCGAACATCAGCTTTATGCTAAGTTTAGCAAATGCGAGTTTTGGCTAAAGAAAGTACCTTTCTTGGGCCATGTCTTATCTGAAGAAGGCATATCGGTGGATCCGGCTAAGGTGCAAGAGGTGCTGGATTGGAAAGTTCCAACTTCGGTACACGAGGTTCGGAGTTTTCTCGGTCTGGCTGGGTATTACCGTCGATTTATTCCGGAGTTCTCCAAAATATCCAAGCCTATGACTCGTCTACTTCAGAAAGATGAAAAGTTTGTGTGGACACCTGAGTGTGAAGAGGCATTCCACAAGTTGAGGACATTGTTGACATCAGCTCCTGTCCTAGCTCAACCTGATATCGAGAAGCCTTTCGATGTCTTTTGTGACGCATCAGGCATTGGTTTAGGCTGTGTGTTGATGCAGGAAGGTCGCGTTATCGCGTATGCCTCGCGCCAACTTCGAAAGCATGAGGTCAATTACCCCACTCATGACTTAGAATTGGCAGCAGTTGTTCATGCTTTGAAAATCTGGAGGCATTATCTGCTGGGTAATCTGTGTAATATCTACACCGATCATAAGAGCCTCAAGTATATCTTCACTCAACCTGAACTGAACATGCGGCAGCGAAGGTGGCTTGAGTTGATTAAGGACTACAATCTCCAAGTGCACTATCATCCGGGCAAGGCAAACGTGGTGGCGGATGCCTTGAGTCGGAAGGCGCACTGTCACTCAATCCAAGTGGAAGATCCGTTGTTGTCACATCTTATGCATCCACTTGTGCTCAACCAGATTTCTCTGGAAAGTACCATTCGCAATCGAGTCATCGAATTGCAGCAGACAGATGTAGGCATCTACCATATCAAGAGAAAGATGAAAGAAGAAGAAACCAAGCATTTCCGGGTTGATGAAAACGGAATTCTTTGGTTCAAGGATCGACTTGTGGTCCCAAAAGACCGCGAGCTGCGAAATCAGATCTTATCTGAAGCTCATTCATCCAAAATGTCTATCCATCCTGGTAGTAGCAAGATGTATCAGGATCTGAAACCTTTGTTTTGGTGGACAAAGATGAAAAAGGAGATAGCGGCTTTTGTCGCTCGTTGTGACAATTGTTGTCGCGTGAAGGCTGTTCACATGAAAGCTGGTTTGCTTCAACCCTTGTCAATTCCTGGTTGGAAATGGGAAGAAGTCAGCATGGATTTCATCAGTGGACTCCCAACTTCTGTTAAGGGTTATGACTCCATCTGGGTGGTTGTGGATCGTTTGACCAAGGTTGCTCGATTTATTCCAGTCCGAACTGATTATCGTCCCCATCAGTATGCGGAGTTGTATTTCGAGCACATTGTTCGTCAGTATGGTGTGCCTCGAACAATCATATCTGATCGAGGACCACAGTTCACTGCTCGTTTTTGGGAATGTCTTCATGAGCAGATTGGTACTCACTTGGTCCGCAGCTCTGCTTATCACCCCCAAACAGCAGGTCAAACTGAACGAGTTAACCAGATCCTTGAAGATATGTTGAGGGCATGTGCTCTCTCATCAAAAGGTTCTTGGGTCAAGTGGTTGCCATTAGCTGAGTTCTCCTACAACAACAGTTATCAGAAGAGTATCAAAATGGCTCCATTTGAAGCCTTGTACGGTCGAAAGTGTCGAACCCCGTTGAATTGGGTAGAAGCTGGAGAGCGAAGATACTACGGCATCGATTTCGTGAACGAAGCGGAGCAGAAAGTCCGTGTTATCCAGCAACACCTGGAAGCTGCTCAAGCTCGTCAGAAAAGTTATGCCGACAAGAGAAGGAAGCCGATTGAGTTTTCAGTTGGTGACCATGTGTACATCAAGGTGTCTCCGATGAAGGGTGTACAAAGGTTCGGAGTCAAGCGAAAGCTTGCGCCTCGCTATGTGGGACCTTATCGGATTCTCGAAAAGAAAGGAAATGTGGCATGCAAAGTTCAACTCCCAGTTGCGCTTCGAGCTATCTTCCCCGTTTTCCACGTATCACAATTGAAGAAGTGCCTTCGTGTACCGGAGGAACGAGTGGAAATTCGAGATATCAAGTTGAAGTCAGACTTGGTGTATGAGGAGAAACCCGTAGCGATTCTTGATCGCAAGGAACGGGAAACGCGTAATCGTGTGGTTAAACTCTACAAGGTGTTGTGGAGCAACCACGGGGAAGAAGATGCCACTTGGGAGACGGAGGATTATTTAAAAGAAGTTTACAAAACCTTCTTCGAAAATCAGTAAGCTTTCAAATCTCGGGACGAGATTTTTGTTAGGGGGGAGGGCTGTAACACCCCAGTGTTATGGTTGCATCAAACATGTGCATAGCATGAGCATCATCATTTATTCAAAAGCATCCATGATCATCATCTATCTTGAGACATGTCATCCTTTGCAAAAAGGTGTTTTAAATTGCTTAAATAGGCTTCCTATGCTTATGTTTGAGTGAACAATGCTTGTGTTTGTGCTTAATGTCTTGGTAAATAGCTTATCTATGCTTAACTTAACCTTGGGAACAATGTTCATGTTGATCACTTCTCCAAAATAATCACTTAAGTCTTACTTATGCAAATAGGCCCTAGAAACCTCTTTTGCTTAGGCTTTTAAAAAGTGTTTCATAAAATGTTTGCATGTCAAAACTTCCTACAGAAAAGTTGTAGCAAATTTTATAAGGAACAAAAGTTGTTTTATGGCCATCTCATGAAAATGATCACAAATAGCTCAAAAGTGGCCCACAAGGCAGATTTGGGGCTGTTTTCAACACTTAGAAAATTTTCTAAGTCCCCGGGTGGTTTGCAGTTTGCGTGATCGATTTTGGAAACTCCATATCTTTCAATCCAGGCCGATCTGGCCTTTGCTCTAGTTGACAAAGTTGTAGATCTCGCCTAGTACTCCAAGTTTGTCAACTACGCCATCTCCTAATTCGCTCTGGTTTGGGAGATAATCATCGGTGAAGTCGCTCTGTCAGTCGGCCATTGCTTTCTCTGAATCAACTTGGAGCTCGCCGACGTGGCCGACCGGCGGCAGCACAACGGCGACAATTGGCGCCCGTACGCCGTTCCTGGCCCCGCCTGTCAGCCCTCGTCGCGTGCATGACCTCCACGGCGTTGCCCCGAGCGAGTGGACGCGTCCACTTCGCTCTGCCTCGCCCTCTCTCGCCTGAACCTCGCCCGCAGCGAGCTTTCCGCCGCGAGCTCACTCCGGCGAGCTCGTGTGCGCTCCTCTCTGCGTCTCCGTCCACCAAACTCCACCCAAAGCTCCGCCGTGAGCCGCTCTCCAAGCTCCACCCTCTAACTCGCCGAGAAACCCACCGGTGAGCCGACATTTCCTTCTTCCCCCAAATCGGTCCGCCGTGACCCTCTTCTCCGGCGAACTCAATGCCGAGTGTTGTGAGGCTTCTCATCGTCTTTGGTTAGGTCCTAGAGGTAGCTTAGGTCCTTAGCGAGCTTTTGCGCCACCTGGTGGACGCTCTACCGGGTTCTCCGTCGCCGGACACGGTGTGCAGCGCCGCCGTGTTTCCGCCGGAGTTGGGTGCTCTCGTGGCCAGCGCTTTCCACGGGGATCCAGGCCAAGCCGTGTACCTAGGAAGCTTCGCCCTAGTCTGCTGGTGCTGTAGAAGGCCTTAGGTCACGCTCTACCGGCCTGAGGGCTCCGGCGTAACGCCGAGCACCTCCGCCGAGCCGCCATTGCCGACGGTGAGTCCCTTCCGGTGGCTCCGCCGTGGCAAAAGTGGGGTCAATCGAGTCGTTAGGGTTTGGGGATCACGTTGATGCCCTGGGTTTGGCCGGAGACCTCGCCGTCGCGGAGAAATCGCCGGCGAAGATCGCCTCGGCCGCGAGGAAGAAGAGCCTGACGGGTGGGACCCCCTGTCAGCGACTCTCTCTTTCCCTCCTTTTCTTTTATTCAAAATCCTGATTTTTGGCTTTCTTGCAAAAATCATATCTCCTGTTTCTGAGATCCAAAAATTGTGAAACAAATTTTGTGTTGTTTCTTGAGATGGCTAGTATTTAATAAAAATATAAAATGAATCATGTTTTCTGGGAAATTATTTATTAAGGATTTAATCTTGTCATTCTTGGATAAATGCATATCTCTGGTTTTACTGATTAGTTTGCTCTGAAATTTTTATGGTGGTCTTTGCATGGCATTAGAGTGCTCTGATAATTATTTCATGATTTTTGGAGCACTGCAGTTGTGATATGTAATTTGTGTTTGAAATATGGCTTGTTTCTTTAATTAAATCACATAAAATAATTGGTGCTTATGCTGGTGCTCTATTTTGGTGGTAAACTTGTTTATGGCATTCCTAAGATATAAATAGTCTGAAATCTGTTGTTTGACACTATATAAGTCATGTCTATGAATTTATGAAATGAATGCCTTGATACATGTTAAATGCATATCTTTAATTTGGCATATGCAATGGTCCTGAAATTTTTATGGTGGTGATCTGAGGTTATACTTGTGCCTCTGTAATTTTTGTAGATTTTTCTGAGCACTTTAACTAATATCTTGTAAATATGCCTTATCTAAAATTAATTAATAAATGCCTTGTTAGGTAATTGTTTTGGGGTTTTCAACTGATGATCTGGTGACCTTGTATTATATTTGTGCTCATGAGTCATATGGTGGGCATAGTTTGTGTTTTGATCATGTCATTAAATAATTAACTATAGGGTTAAATGCTGTTCTGGACAGCAAGTGAATAATTTAACTTTTCTTAATGATAATTTGACTTTCTGTGAAACTTGTATAAAACAAAGTTGTTCTAAACTTGTTGAACTAACTGTGGTTCAAATTTGAGGTCATTTGGCCAAGTAGTTTAAAAGTTATAGCTGTTCCAAGTTGGGTTCCAGAAATAGGGGTTCTCTGTTTTTCTGGAACAGAACCTGGAATTTTGTTAAAATGACTAGTTTAATGTTTGAATCTTGCTGTCATGTTTAAAGATGAGTTGTAGACAATTTCCTAAGCTTTCCAGAATGTCCTTACTCATGTTTGTTGGACCTGTCTATCTATAATTATGATTTATTTACTGAGCCTACTTGTTTTATGTTGTTTGCTGCTTTAGTGCCATGATAGGTTTCGGGTTATGTTAACTTGTTTATTCATGTGAGTTAGTATAACTCTTGCTCCGTAAATGAGTGTCCAGTGAGTTGCGTGTGTTGTTAAGCATTCATCTGTAGCATGTGCACCTTCTCATTCTTCGAGCATGCAATAGGTGCACCGGACGTGGCAGTTTCCTTCGAGCTCCAAGCGAACCCCGAAGGCCAGGAAGGCAGCCAGGAGGTGGAGGTCCAGCAAGCCGGACTCGAGGAGCCCGAAGAAGAAGTTGAGTGCCCGAGTCACGAGCCGGCATCGTTCGTGAAAGGCAAGCCCCGGAGCATTTTAAGCCTCCTCTATTTTCGAAAGTTTACTTAATACGTTATATCTATTGATGCATTACGTATAGGAGTTGTGATGAAACTGTCGCTGCATTCTACTCTATCCTTGTCCAGATAACTTACCCTCCCTGGGTGTATAGTTAGGTTCGAGTAGTAGCTTAGCTATGCTTTAACCGGTAGAAGTCGGGTGATATTCTGTCATCCGCGCGATATAGGGTTGTGTCGGGTCGCGATGGTCTATATGTGCTATCGTGGATGGAACCTGGTTAAATTGACTTAAGCCGGGCGGAGTTTTGCAAGTGTGTAGTAACTCCGTCTGTGGCAGCTAAGGACCGATCGTTGTACGTCCTCTTGTCATGTTGAACGCATGCCTGACACTTAGTTGGCCGGATAACTCGTTCCGACCGCGAAGCCGAGTAGTATGACTCAGGCCGGAAGACCGGCAAGTATAAAGTGCGCACTACCGGAGGAAGTGCGGTGTGCGGGGGACCATTGGCGTAAGTCCAAAGGCAGGTGAGTTAAAATTCCTGACCTCCCTGGCAGAATGGTAGCCCTGGGAGTGCGGCGCTGATCGGAGCCGCGATTTCTGAGTCGTACCAAAGGTGACCCTTTGGCTCTCCGGCAAGGGATGCTTGGGTGAGTGCTAGGAATAAACCTCCAGCTGGATAGGAATTCGATTCGAATCGCCGTCTCTCCCGGTTAGTGAGAACTTGACAGAGCAGCGGCAAACGTAGCATTCACTAATGAACTTGGTTCATGATAATGATGATAGCAAGAAGAACATATGATGAAATTGATATGGTTATTATTGTTTGGAATAATCAAGTGATGTGTTGTAGTACAGGTGCTAATCTAGTGGTAGGCTGATGATAATTAAATCTGATGCTCTTAAAATGACTTAGTGGTAAGTTAAGCTTTTGGCAAAAGGTGAGTCAACCAGCTCCACTTAAAATTCAGCCTTGCATGATCCTTGGTGTCTTTTATGTTTTACTAGACGGGTAAGTCTAGCTGAGTACATCCTCGTACTCAGGGTTTATTCCCACCTGTTGCAGATGATGTCTTCTATGACGGTTTCTGCAAGACCTGTCTCCATCCCGCTGGGGATGAGGACTAACCGTTGGGCACGGTTCTCTACTCTTCTCGTCTATGATGCTTTTGGAAGGATGACCTAGACTCTGGCAGTAACAAACTTGTGAACTGAACTTTGAACAAGTGTGTGTACTTATTTTGCTTCCGCTACTTCGAACATGTGTTGTAATAACTTAAAACTCCGATGTGGTGCCGCTTCGACGGCAATGAATGACTATGTAACAATCGTTGTGTTTATGTTGAACTATTACGATCTTGGTTTGTTGCGAGTTGGTTTGAAGTCCTTCGTGATTTCGATTGACTACCGGGATTATATGGGATCAAGTTTAGAAACTTGATTGCTTGACGATCGTTTCTGTACTTGAACTCTTATAATTTGGTCGGTTCTGTGACAGCTATCTTGCACCAAAACTAACTCTGTCACCAAACAAACCAAAACGAGATTCTATATGACACATGTCATCTAGAAGTTCTATTGGGGTGCGTCCAAATGGATTTTCTTAGCATATGGTATGTTCCATGCAAACCGTGCACCTATCTTGCATCAAGATTAGCACTATCTCCAAACAGATCGAACCGACCTTCGACTTGAGCCTCTTTACCTAGGATTATCATCGGGTGCTTCCATAATGGTTTCTGAGCCTATGGTGCATTATGCGCAAACCATGCACCAATCTTGCACCTAAACTAACACTGTCTCCAAACAGATTGAAGCGAGATTCCATATGACACACATGATCTAGGAGTTCTATCGGGTGCGTCCAAATTGATTTCTGAGAATATGGTACGTTCCATGCAAACCGTACACCTATCTTTCATCAAGATTAGCACTATCTCCAAACTGACCGAACCGAGCTTTCACTTGAGCCTCTTCACCTAGGAGTACCATCGGGAACTTCCACAACGATTTCTGAGCCTATGGTGCACTGGGCACAAACCATGCAACTATCTTGCTCCGAAACTAATACTATCTCCAACTGGACCGAAGCGAGATTCCATATGATACACTTCATCTAGTAGTTCCATCGGGTGCATCTACAGTTCCATCAGGTGTGTCCAAATTGATTTCTGAGCATATGGTATGTTCCATGCAAACCGTGCACCTATCTTGCATCAAGATTACAACTATCTCCAAACAGACAGAACCAAGATTCCACATGACCCTCTTCACCAAGGAGTACCATCGTGTGTGTCCAAAATAGTTTCTTAGCCTATGGTCCATTAGGCACAAACCGTGTACCTATCTTGCACCGAAACTGACACTATCTCCAAAGAGACCGAAGTGAGATTCTATATGACACACGTCATCTAAGAGTTCTATTGGGTGCTTCCAAATATATTTCTAAGCATATGGTACGTTTGATGCAATTCGTGCACCTATCTTGCATCAAGATTAGCACTATCTCCAAACAAAAGAAAACTGAGCTTCCACTTGAGCCCCTTTACCCAGGAGTATCATCGGGTGCATCCAAAATGGTTTCTTAGCCTATGATGCATTAGGCGCAAATTGTGTACCTATTTTGCAACAAAACTAACTCTGTCTCCAAACAGACCAAAGCGAGATTCTATATGACACATGTCATCTAGGAGTTCTATTCGGGTGCGTCTAAATGGATTTCTTAGCATATGGTATGTTCCATGCAAACCGTGCACCTATCTTGCATCAAGATTAGCACTATCTCCAAACAGATCGTAACGACCTTCCACTTGAGCTTCTTCACCTAGGATTATCATCGGGTGCTTCCATAATGGTTTCTGAGCCTATGGTGCATTATGCGCAAACCATGCACCAATCTTGCACCTAAACTAACACTGTCTCCAAATAGATTGAAGCAAGTTTCCATATGACACACAGGATCTAGGAGTTCTATCGGGTGCGTCCAAATTGATTTTCGAGAATATGGTATGTTCCAAGCAAACCGTACACCTATCTTGCATCAAGATTAGCACTATCTCCAAACAGACCGAACCGAGCTTTCACTTGAGCCTCTTCACCTAAGAGTACCATCGGGAACTTCCACAACGGTTTCTGAGCCTATGGTGCACTGGGCACAAACCATGCACTTATCTTTCACCGAAACTAATACTATCTCCAACTGGAAGGAAGCGAGATTCCATATGATACACTTCATCTAGTAGTTCCATCGGGTGCATCTACAGTTCCATCGGGTGTGTCTAAATTGATTTCTGAGCATATGGTATGTTCCATGCAAACCGTGCACCTATCTTGCATCAAGATTAGAACTAACTCCAAACAGACAGAACCAAGATTCCACATGAGCCTCTTCACCAAGGAGTACCACCGCGTGCGTCCAAAATAGTTTCTTAGCCTATGGTGCATTAGGCACAAATTGTGTACTAATCTTGCACCAAAACTAACACTATCTCCAAAGACACCGAAGTGAGATTCTATATGACACACGTCATCTAGGAGTTCTATTGGGTGCTTCCAAATATATTTCGAAGCATATGGTATGTTCCATGTAATTCGTGCATCTATCTTACATCAAGATTAGCACTATCTCCAAACAAAAGCAAACTGAGCTTCCACTTGAGCCCCTTTACCTTGGAGTATCATTGGGTGCATCCAAAATGGTTTCTTAGCCTATGATGCATTAGGCGCAAACTGTGTACCTATCTTGCACCAAAACTAACTCTGTCTCCAAACAGACCGAAGCGAGATTCCATATGATACATGTCATCTAAGAGTTCTATTAGGGTGCATCCAAATTGATTTCTGAGCATATGGTATGTTCCATGCAAACCGTGCTCCTATCTTGCATCAAGATTAGCACTATCTCCAAACAGATCGAACCGAGCTTCCACTTGAGCCTCTTCACCTAGGATTATCTTCGGGTGCTTCCATAATGGTTTCTGAGCCTATGGTGCATTATGCGCAAACCATGCACCAATCTTGCACCTGAACTAACACTGTCTCCAAACAGATTGAAGCGAGATTCCATATGACACACATGATCTAGGAGTTCTATCGGGTGCGTCCAAATTGATTTCTATGAATATGGTACGTTCCATGCAAACCATACACCTATCTTTCATCAAGATTAGCACTATCTCCAAACAGACCGAACCGTGCTTTCACTTGAGCCTCTTCACCTAGGAGTACCATCGGGAACTTCCACAACGATTTCTAGGCCTATGGTGCACTGGGCACAAACCATGCAATTATCTTGCACTGAAACTAATACTATCTCCAACTCGACCGAAGCGAGATTCCATATGATACACTACATCTAGTAGTTCCATCGGGTGCATCTACAGTTCCATCGGGTTTGTCCAAATTGATTTCCGAGCATATGGTATGTTCCATGCAAACCGTGCACCTATCTTGCATCAAGATTATAACTATCTCCAAACAGACAGAACCAAGATTCCACTTGAGCCTCTTCACCATGGAGTACCATCGTGTGCGTCCACAATAGTTTCTTAGCCTATGGTGAAATAGGCACAAACTGTGTACCTATCTTGCGCCAAAACTAGCACTATCTCCAAAGAGACCGAAGTGAGATTCTATATGACACACATCATCTGGGAGTTCTATTGGGTGCTTCCAAATATATTTCTAAGCATATGGTACGTTCGATGCAATTCGTGCACCTATCTTGCATCAAGATTAGCACTATCTCCAAACAAAAGAAAACTGAGCTTCCACTTGAGCCCCTTTACCCTCGAGTATCATCGGGTGCATCCAAAATGGTTTCTTAGCCTATGATGCATTAGGCACAAATTGTGTACCTATCTTGCACCAAAACTAACTCTGTCTCCAAACAGACCGAAGTGAGATTCCATATGACACATGTCATCTAGGAATTCTATTGGGGTGCGTCCAAGTGGATTTCTTAGCATATGGTTGGGGCTATAAATAGAAGTGGTGGCCGGCCTTGGCTGGCAGAGGGCACCCTTGGGACTTAGTGTTCATGCTTGGGGAGTGCTAGGAAAGCCTCTAACTCACTTGGGCTTGCAAGAGTGCGAATCAATAACGAGTGAGTGATTCTAGTGCGTTGCATTGAGAGATTGCATCGAGTGGCACTAGGTGTTCGTGTTGCAAGCCGGTGGTGCTTGTTACTCTTGGAGGTTGCCACCTCCTAGACGGCTTGGTGGCTTGTGACTCCGTCGAAGCACGCAAGGAGATTGTGCGGTGCTCCGGAGAAGAGATTGTGAGGGGTACGGTGCTCACCCCTCGGGGATCGCGAAGAGCAACTCTAGTTGAGCGAGACGTGAAGAGCGACAAGTGGTCTCGCTGGGTCAAGTGCTAGAGCTTGTGGTAAGCACTCCACATGGGAGAGTGTGACTTGCGGGTCACCACTAGCAAGAGGACCGGCGGCAACCTTGGAGCTTGTGTCAACGGGGATGTAGCTTGGTGGCAACCAAGTGAACCTCGAAAGAAAATCATCGTGTCAACTTTGTTCTTCCCGTTGGTTTGCAAGTCCCTAACACAAGCTTGTTCTTACTTTCATATACTTGTGCTTGTGTAGTTGCTCTTGTAATTAGTTAGCTTGTGTAGCTTGCTAGTTACCTTCTTGCTTGTGTAGCTAGAAGTAGTTCCCTTGCGTGACTAATTTGGTTTGTGTAACCTTGTTAGTCACATTGCTTAGTTTGTGTAGCTAAGTACTTTTGCGCTCTCTAATTTGGCATTAGTTGCCTTGTTGTTGAGCTTTGCTAGTGAGCTTAGAAGCTTTGTGCTTTTGCTTACTAGTTGTGTAGAAGCTCCCCGGTTTGCAAAGTACTAGTGGCATAGGTTTGTGTGACCTTGCTCCTAGAATTGGTTAGGCGAGCTCTTGCTAAGGTTGCACCTTGTTTGCTTGTTTAGGATCTTTTACAAGGTGCTAGAGAACTTAGATAGAGGGGTGTAGTCTTGGCTAAACCGATAGTTTTAATTCCGCATTTGTTTCGGTTAGCCGGCGTAATAATTTTTAGAAAGGACTATTCACCCCCCTCTAGTCCGCCATCTCGACCCTTCAGTGCTTCCGCAATGATTTCTGACCCTATGGTGCATTAGGCGCAAACCGTGCACCTATCCACCACTAAAACTAACATTGTCTCTAAATAGACCAAAGCGATAATCCATATGACACATGTCATCTAGGAGTTCTATTGGGTGCGTCTAAATGGATTTCTGAGCATATGGTACGTTCCATGCAAACCATGCACCTATCTTGCTTCAAGATTAGCACTATCTCCAAACAGATCGAAAAGAGCTTCCACTTAAGCCTCTTCACCTAAGAGTATTATCTGGTGCTTCTACAATGGTTTCTGAGCCTATGGTGCATTATGCGCAAACCATGCACCAATCTTGCACCTAAACTAACACTGACTCTAAACGGACCGAAGCGAGATTCCATATGACACACATCATTTAGGAGTTCTATCGGGTGCGTCCAAATTGATTTATGAGAATATGGTGCATTCCTTGCAAACCGTACACCTATCTTGCATCAAGATTAGCACTATCTCCAAACAGATAGAACCGAGCTTTCACTTGAGCCTCTTCACCCAGGAGTACCATTGGGAACTTCTACAACAATTTCTGATCCTATGGTGCACTGGGCACAAACCACGCGCCTATCTTGCACCAAAACTAATACTATCTCCAACTGGACCGAACCGAGATTCCATATGACACACTTCATCTATTAGTTCCATCAGGTGCATCTAGCAGTTCCTTCGGGTGTGTCTAAATTGATTTCTGAGCATATGGTACGTTCCATGCAAACCGTGCGCCTATCTTGCATCAAGATTAGAACTATCTTCACCAAGGAGTACCACTAGGTGCGTCCAAAATGGTTTCTTAGACTATGGTACATTATGTGCCAACCGTGCACCTATCTTGCACCGAAACTAGCACTATCTCCAAATAGACCGAAGCAAGATTCCATATGACACACATCATCTAGGAGTTCTATCGGGTGTGTCCAATTATGATTTTTGAACATATGGTATGTTCCATGCAAACCATGCACCTATCTTGCCTAAAGATTAACACTATATCAAAATAGACCAAACCGAGCTTTCACTTGAGCCTCTTCATCTAGGCATACCATCGAGTGCTTCCACAATGGTTTCTGACCCTATGGTGCATTAGGTGCAAACCGTGCACCTATCTTGCACTGAAACTAACATTTTCTCTAAATAGACCAAAGCGAGACTCCATCTGACACACATCATCTAAGAGTTCTGTTGGGTGCATCCAAATTGATTTTTAAGCATATGGTATGTTCCATGCAAATTGTGCACCTATCTTACATCAAGATTAGCACTATCTCAAAAGAGACCGAACCAAGCTTCCACTTCAGCCTCTTCACCTAAGAGTATCATCGGGTGCTTCCACAATGGTTTCTGAGCCTATGGTGCATTAGGCGCAAACAATGCACCTATCTTGCACCAAAACTAACATTGTCTCTAAACAGACTGAAGCGAGATTCTATATGACGCACATTATCTAGGAGTTCTATCGGCTGTGTCGAAATTGATTTTCGAGCATATGGTACGTTCCATGCAAACTGTGCATCTATATTGCATTAAGATTAGCACTATCTCCAAACCGAGCTTCCACTTGAGCCCCTTTACCTAGGAGTACCATCGCGTGCGTCCTAAATGTTTTCTTAGCCTCTAGCGCATTAGGTGCAAACCGTGCACCTATCTTGCACCAAAACTAACACTATCTCCAAATAGACCGAAGTGAAATTCCATATGACATATGTCATTAAGAGTTCTATTAGTTGTGTCTAAATTAATTTCTGAGCATATGGTACGTTCCATGCAAACCAAGCACCTATCATGCATCAAATTTAGCACTATCTCCAAGCAGACCAAACCGAGCTTCCACTTGAGCCTCTTCACCTAGGAGTCTCATCGGGTGCTTCCACAATGGTTTCTGAGCCTATGGTGCATTAGGCGCAAACTGTGCACCTATCTTGCATCGAAACTAACACTGTCTATAAATGTACTAGAGCGAGATTCCATATGACACACATCATCTAGGAGTTCTATTGGGTGCGTCCAAATTGGTTTCTGAATAGATGGTATGTTCCATGTAAACCGTGCATCTATCTTACTTCAAGATTAGCACTATCTTCAAACAGACCAAACCGAGCTTTCACTTGAGCCTCTTCACCTAGGAGTACCATAGGGTGCTTAGACAATGGTTTCTGATCCTATGGTTTATTAGTTGCAAACCATACACCTATCTTGCAACGAAACTCACACTATCTCCAAACAAACCAAAGCAAGATTCCATATGACACACGTCAATTAGAAGTTCCATCAGGTGCTTCTAGCAGTTCCATCGGGTGTGTCCAAATTGATTTCTAAGAATATGGTGCGCCTATCTTGAATCATGATTAGAACTATCTCCAAACAGACCGAACCAAGCTTCCACTTGGGCCTCTTCACCAAGGAGTACCATCGGGTGCGTCCAAAATGGTTTCTTAGATTATGGTGCAGTAGGTGCAAACCGTGCACCTATCTTACATCAAAACTAACGCTATCTCCAAATGGATCGAAGCAAGATTCCATGACACACATCATCTAGGAGTTCTATCGGGTGTCCAAATTGATTTTCGAACATGTGATATGTTCCACGCAAACCATGCACCTATCTTGCCTCAAGATTAGCACTATCTCGAAACAAACCAAACCAAACTTTCACTTGAACCTCTTCACCTAAAAGTACCATTGGGTGCTTCCACAATGATTTCTGACCCTATGGTGCATTAGGCACAAACCGTGCACCTATCTTGCACTGAAACTAACATTGTCTCTAAATAGACCCAAGCGAGAATTCATATGACACATGTCATATAGGAGTTCATTGAGTGCATCCAAATGGATTTCTGAGCATATGGTACGTTCCATGAAAACCATGCTCCTATCTTGCATCAAGATTAGCACTATCTCCAAACATCGAAAAGAGCTTCCACTTGAGCCTCTTCACCTAGGAGTATTATCGGGTGCTTCTACAATGGTTTCTGAGCCAATGGTGTATTATGCGCAAACCATGCACCAATCTTGCACCTAAACTAACACTAACTCCAAACAGACCGAAGCGAGATTCCATATGACACACATCATCTAGGAGTTCTATCGGGTGCGTACAAATTGATTTATGAGAATATGGTACATTCCATGCAAACCATACACCTATATTGCATCAAGATTAGCACTATCTCCAAATAGACAGAACTGAGCTTTCACTTGAGCCTCGTCACCTAGGAGTACCATTGGGAACTTCTACAACAGTTTCTGAGCCTACGGTGCACTAGGCACAAACCACGCACCTATCCTGCACCGAAACTAATACTATCTCCAACTGGACCGAACCGAGATTCCATATGACACACTTCATCTATTAGTTCCATTAGGTGCATCTAGCAGTTCCATTGGGTGTGTCCAAATTGATTTCTGAGCATATGGTACGTTCCATGCAAACCGTGCATCTATCTTGCATCAAGATTAGAACTACCTCTAAACAGACTGAACCAAGCTTCCACGTGAGCCTCTTCACCAAGGAGTACCACCAGGTGTGTCCAAAATGGTTTCTTAGACTATGGTGCATTTTGTGCAACCATGCACCTATCTTGCACTGAAACTAACACTATCTCCAAATGGACTGAAGCAAGATTCCATATGACACACATCATCTAGGAGGTCTATCTGTTGTGTCCAAATTGTTTTTTGAGCATATGGTATGCTCCATGCAACCCATGCACCTATCTTGCATCAAGATTAGCACTATATCAAAATAGACCAAACCAAGCTTTCACTTGAGCCTCTTCACCTAGGAGTACCATCGAATGCTTCCACAATGGTTTCTGACCCTATCGTGCATTAGGTGCAAACCGTGCACCTATCTTGCACCGAAACTAACACTAACTCCAAACGGACCGGAGCGAGATTCCATATGACACATCATCTAGGAGTTCTATGAGGTGTGTCGAAATTGTTTTCTGAGAATATGCTACGTTCTATGCAAACCGTACACCTATCTTGCATCAAGATTAGCACTATCTCTAAACAGACAAAATCGAGCTTTCACTTGAGCCTCTTCACCTAGGCGTACCATCGGGAACTTGTACAACAGTTTGTGAGCCTATGGTGCATAGGGCATAAACAACGCACCTATCTTGCTCTGAAACTAATACTATCTCCAACTAGACCGAACCGAGATTCCATATGACACACATCATCTATTAGTTCCATCAGGTGCATCTAGCAGTTCCATCGGGTGTGTCCAAACGGATTTCTAAGCATATGGTTTGTTCCATGCAAACCGTGCACCTATCTTGCATTATGATTAGCACTATCTCCAAACAGATCGAACCAAGTTTCCACTTGAGCCTCTTCACCTAGGAGTATCATTGGGTGCTTCCACAATGGTTCTGAGCCTATGGTGCACTATGCGCAAACCGTGCACCAATCTTGCACCTAAACTAACACTATCTCCAAACAAACCGAAACGACATTCCATATGACACACATCATCTAGGAGTTCTATTGGGTGCATCCAAATTGATTTCCGAGAATTTGGTACATTTCATGCAAACCGTACACCTATCTTGCATCAAGATTAGCAGAATCTCCAAACAGACTGAATGGAGCTTTCACTTGAGCCTCTTCACCTAGGAGTACCATCGGGAACTTCCACAATGGTTTCTAAGCCTATGGTGCACTGGGTGCAAATCATGCACCTATCTTGCACCGAAACTAATACTATCTCCAACTGGACCGAAGCGAGATTCCATATGACACACTTCATCTAGTAGTTCCATCGGGTGCTTCTAGCAGTTCCATCGGGTGTTTCAAAATGGATTTCTAAGCATATGGTATGTTCCATGCAAACCATGCGCCTATCTTGTATCAAGATTAGAACTATCTCCAAATAGACCGAACCAAGCTTCCACTTGAGCCTCTTCACCAAGGAGTGCCATCGGGTGCGTCCAAAATGGTTTCTTAGATTATGGTGCATTAGGTGCAAACCATGCACCTATCTTACATCAAAACTAAAACTATAAACCAAATGGACCGAAGCAAGATTCCATATGACACACATCATCTAGGAGTTCTATCCGGTGTGTCCAAATTGATTTCTGAGCTTATAGTATGTTCCATGCAAACCGTGCACCTATCTTGCATCAAGATTAGAACTATCTCCAAACCAAGCTTTCACTTGAGCCCCTTTACCTAGGAGTACCATCGCGTGCGTCCAAAATGGTTCCTTAGCCTATGGTGCATTAGGCACAAACCGTGCAGCTATGTTGCACCAAAACTAACACTGTCTCCAAAGAGACCGAAGCGAGATTCTATATGACACATATCATCTAGGAGTTCTATTGGGTGCGTCCAAATGGATTTCTAAGCATATGGTATGTTCCATGCAAACCGTGCACCTATCTTGCATCAAGATTAGCACTATCTCCAAACAGATCGAACCGAGCTTCCACTTGAGCCTCTTCACCTAGGAGTATTATCGGGTGCTTCCACAATGGTTTCTGAGCTTATGGTGCATTATGCGCAAACCATGCATCAATCTTGCACCTAAACTAACGCTGACTCCAAACGGACCGAAGCGAGATTCCATATGACACACATCATCTAGGAGTTCTATCAGGTACATCCAAATTGATTTATGAGAATATGGTATGTTCCATGCAAACCCTACACCTAACTTGCATCAAGATTAGCACTATCTCCAAAGTCCAAACAGAACAAACTGAGCTTTCACTTGAGCCTCTTCACCTAGGAGTACCATTGGGAACTTCCACAACGGTTTCTGAGCCTATGGTGCACTGAGCACAAACTATGCACCTATCTTGCACCGAAACTAATCCTATCTCCAACTGGACCGAAGCGAGATTGCATATGACACACTTCATCTAGTAGTTCCATCGTGTTGACGAAAGCTAGTCGGCAGTATACCTTGGGGTATACCCACGGTAGTAGTTTATCGACAGACAGGTGCGCAAGCTACGAACTCAATGGTGACGCAAGACACAGACAAGGTTTTTATCCAGGTGCGGCCGCCGTGTGGGCGTAATACCTACGTCCTGGTATACCCACGGTAGTAGTTTATCGACAGACAGGTGCGCAAGCTACGAACTCAATGGTGACGCAAGACACAGACAAGGTTTTTATCCAGGTGCGGCCGCCGTGTGGGCGTAATACCTACGTCCTGCGTCAGATTGTATTGGATTGAGTTGAGATGAGATGTCTATTGAGGGTCCCTTTACTCTCTTTATATAGTCTAGAGGGCAGGATTACAGATCTAGAAACTAATCCTAGTCGATTACAATTGCCATAGATAGCATGATATCAATTCCTATTCTAACCGACTAGAATCTTGCTTGGTCTCCACGTCTTGTTTCCTTGCGCGAGACTCCAGGTAGTTGGACGAAGCCCCACGTCTTCCTCATGATGGACCAAGTCTCTTGGTCCAAGTCTAGCCGTAAGGGTATAGGGGTTTATACCCCCACAGCTAGTCCCCGAGCACCATGTATTGTGATGTAACACGCCATCTTGAACTTCTTCGACCAGTGAGGCTTGACGTCTTCAATAAGCAGGAAAGTTGCCCAAACAGTTGCAACGGTATTTTAACCAACTCAAAAGATAGTTGATCAACATCGACATCAAAGAAACAGGATGTTTGAAGAATGCATGGTGCTCTTAATCAAAAAAGATTTCTTTCCTGGTGAAGTGTGCCCACTTTACTTTTCTGAAAAGTATAGACCTCAAAAAAGTAAGCATATTCACCGTAAGGTGAAGTGTGCCCACTTAGTCCCCGAGCCTGGTAGTAGGTGACGTAGGCACATGGTGCCAGGGTCTAAAGAGAAAAACCACATAGAAAATCTGATATTGTGATGCATCGCTAGATGCATCGTACCGATGTAGTCCCCGAGCTTGCTGGAAGGCGAAGCATGAACCTTGTAGCAAGGTCTAAATAGTTAAAACTATCCAATTAAACGTTATGCAATTGCATTTTCCAAGCCAAGGGCGCGTCATACTTGCTTGCGACTAAATGGAAACAGCCAACCGGTCCCGAGCACGTCTTGCTCGACGATTGGTACGGCCCCCGGATTTTCGAAAGGTCAGACTAGTCAAAATGGGCGAACTGGTCGACCATTCCCCGAGCATATCATGCTCAGTGGTCGGTATAGTCCCCAAATTGTCGATTGGGTGAACTGGTCGGCCAGTCCCCGAGCATATCATGCTCGGTGGTCGGTACAGTCCCCAGATTGTCGATTGGGCGAACTGGTTGGCCAGTCCCTGAGCATATCATGCTCGGTGGTCGGTACAGTCCCCGGATTGTCGATTGGGCGAACTGGTCGGCCAGTCCCAGAGCATATCTTTTGAAAAAAATGTATCGCCGTATTAATGTGCGATGTGACGGAGCATCCTGTCATATTGTCAGTCTGTTGCATAAAAAGGAGCGCCTGCTAATTGTATAGCCGCTCTTTGCGTGGGCCAAGAAAATGAAACCAACAATCATTCAGAAAAGCCACCGAATTAACTACGATAATTCTTGAAAACCAAAACGCCACAACTGCCGCAAGATCCGCCCATTTCCCCAAAATGCGGGAAGTGGAAAAGGTGGGTTTGCTGCTATAAAGGGCTCGATGTTGTGTTCATATTTTTACCCAGCAGTTACGTAGCAGCCTCCTTCCTTTGCCATTACTGCCTCCTGCCTTCGCCATCCCCAGCATCCTCAACTCCCAGCTCAAAGCTTTTCCTACTGCGACAATGGCGAAGAGTGATTCGAAGAAAAGGGCCGAGATGATGGCCAAAGAGCGGAAGAAATCTCGGAGCACCACGAGGTCCCTCAACGACCTCGTTGGAATGGGAGTTCTGCACAACCAGGAGCTCGGCGGCTGAAGGGCACCAGAGAGAGTTACCCCGACCCCCACGCCGGTGAGATCGTAGTTTTTGAAGATTGCTTCAAAAGGGGATTTGGGGTTCCCGTTCATCCTTTTCTTCAAGGTCTTCTCCTTTACTATGAGATCGGGATTTGCAATCTGCATCCAAACTCTATTCTCCTTATCTCTACCTTCATCCATTTGTGTGAAGCCTATGTTGGGATAGAACCACATTTCGATCTCTTCCGCTATCTATTCTGTTTGAGGAAGAAGGGAGCAGTTGGGGGCTCCAAGATTGTAGGTGGAGTATACCACAATCTTCACGATGGGATGAAGAACCGTTACCTCAACTGCGCATGGAACACCTCCCTCACCGAGTGGTACAAGAGGTGGTTCTACATTAGGGAGGAGCCGGGCAGCGCCACGTTCTGCGACGTCGGCTACATTCCCGAGAAGAGGGTTAGCTGGACTGATCGTCCAGAGTATACTGGTCAAGTGTCAGAGCTGATGAGCCTGATCGACTGGTCCCACCTGGACAGACCAGGAGTGGTCGGGAATTTCCTCGCCTGACGAGTGATGCCTTGACAAAGGAGGGTGCACTCGGCGTACGAGTACGCGGGAAGCCAAGACCCGACCAGGATGCACCGGGACAGCTTGGAGAAATCAGATATCCAGCGGAGGATGAATGAGTTATTCAATCTAGCTGACAATAACTTCATTCGTAGTGATGACCGGATGCATGCCTTCATGCTAGGCCGACTAGCTCCTAAGGTAAATGGATACCCTGGTTTATTTGTAATGCTATTTGAATGCTATAGCCTTTTGATTGATGACTTGTCGCCTTTGTATGGCAGATAGGAGATATTGACCGGTGCACAGTGTATGTGTCGCTGGCACCTGGTATGGACCATCCTGCTAGGGTAGACCCACCAGTAGACAATGCTGCTCGTTGTCTCCAATACACCAGTAGCGACGAGGACCAGAGTTGTCCAGTGTCGACCACAGATGAAAGAGTAGCTGGGAAAAGGCCGATGGCTGTGGAGCCATCCTCCACGGAAGCAATTCCAGCGGGAACGGCTGTGGACCCTTCGATGGGCCAAGGCTCAACCAGCCATGCCCCCAAGCATCGCTGGCTTGTGAGGATTGTCGACGACGACAACGAAGAGGATGAGACAGCCCTGTCCTTGGTCTGAAGACCACGGAGTCGCCCTGACGTCACGCCGATCGATGCTGACCGGGTAATCAGGGACCCACCTGCCGCGCACGTCGAGCCGATATGTCCTGGAGGAACAGAAGCGGCTGCGGCGGCTAGGCGGACCAGGAGAAGGTTCTTCACGGCGGTGCACCGGAGCTCCGACCTATAAGTTCGAAAAAGTGCACCGGAGCTCCGACCTATAAGGTTCTTTACGAGGTTTGATGTTAGTATGGTAATCTGCATTAACTTTCTTTGTTAGTGCAGCCTCGGATGTTGATCCGGGCAACACTGCCGGCTTGAGGACAACCAAGTCGGCAGTTGCTGATGACAATGCCACCGAGCAGATCGTCCACGAGCAGTCGGCAGAGCAGACCGCAGTTGTGGCCACGGCAGAGGTTGCCGAGGAGGAACCGGCCTAAGACGAGGCTAGGGCGAGCACCCCGGCAATGGGCAATAAGACCGCGGGGATGCCTCTCCCAAGCAGCGTTGCAGAGGAGGGAGACAGGATCCCGACCCCCCCTCCAGCTGAAGAAGAGAGGGGTCCAACTCCAGCCCTAGCACAGGCTTCCACGCTTGAGGGCTCCCCTAGCCGGGGTAAGGGTCCTATGATACCTGTTGCCGTGGCTAGGGGTAGCGCAGAGGGCGAGGAGGCCCGCACGGCCTCTGATGACGAAGTGGAGGAGATCCAGGGGCATCCCCACGATGGTCGCCAACACGTTTACGTGTGGCGCCAGCGTGGGGACCACTGGGCCGGCCACGAGGAGATCGCCGAGACCGAGGAGGCGGCGAGGGTAGAGCGCGCTGCTAAGCGGCTCATTGATGAAGTTAAGGTGAGTGGTCTTGTATTCTGCTAGAGTATGTATATACTATTGCTTGTTCACTATGTGATATGTATATTTCTCGTAGGGTGCAATGAAAACGGCGAAGTACCAAAAAAGGTACTTCGACCAAATCGAGGGTGTGGTCTCCGAGAACAAGGCCTTGACTGCAGAGGTGGACCGCCTTCGACTGGAGGCCGAAAGGGAGGCGGCCGAGAAGGCGGCTCAGGAGGAGCATCTGCTGGACCTGACTCGGCGACTAGTCGATAAGGACCGTGAGAAAAGGGGTAGGTCAAGTTATGTGAGCAGTTGCGGTTAACTGTGTGGTCGGTTTTGATGACCAACAATTATTACTTCAGGTCTCGAGGAGGAGATCGAGCGTCTCCGAAAAGAGAGGGACCAGCTCGACAAGAGCGTGCCAGTGCGCTGGAAACCGGGCGCAAGGTTGGCGAAGAGCTGAAGACCAGGAGTCGGGAGCTCGCTGGTAAGAGCTATTTTGTCCTTTTCGACCACGCAGTTCTATCTCTTTTTTATATTGCCATAGCATGTTGCTGACTGTGTGCCTGGTTTTTCATCAAAACTTTGTCATAGTGCTTAAAGCCAACACTAAGAAGCACCTAGATGAGCTGGTCAAGGAACGGGACTCCTGGAAGACGAACTGTATCAAGCTCTGGAAAGGAGTTGCCCCAGTACTTGACCTGATCAGCCCCGAGCTCCCCGAGGACCAGCCCCGCGCACCGAAGCCGACCCCGGTCGAGAAGGCGTAGCAAGCGTGGGGCTGGCTTCAGTAGTTCGTCAAGGATGCCGGGGAGTGTGCCGGAGCACACATCCTCAGCATGGTACGCGCTCACTACCCCCTGGTCGATCTGTCCCGGCTGGAGAGGGGATATCCCAAGGAGGTTGGTTCGAAGGAGGTAGATGACCTTCGCATCAACCTGCTCGACCTATCATCGACGGTGATCGGCGATATAAATCTCTGCGGGATGTCAACCCCCCCGGATTAGCCGGAATCAGATAGGTCGGCCAGGGAGTTGTCAGGGGCGTCGATTGTAGGAGATGGGCGGTCGACGCCTGCGGTCTCGACCAGCGAGGCGCCGGTGGCCCCGACCCCTTCGGCGGGACGAGAGAGCCGTGCGGGTGACCAGCCTGAGCAGTAGGCTCGTAGTGTAGTCTCTAGGAGTAGACCAGAAGCCGCCTAGGGGGTGTTTATTGTAAACTTTGTATATATAAAGTTTGTAATAAAGTCCGAATTTTGAGAACCATGGTTTTGACCGCTGTAAATAAATTTGCTTGTGTGATGTATCACGGAATCATGCTGATTGCCCTTGAGTAGCTTGTCAAGGAAAATTATTGTAGTACTTGTCGAGTATTCTGCATATGTAAAAGTATATAGCAAAAAGGCAAACCTTATTATTATTCATCAAAAAGGATTTAAAAGTAAAATGTACTGAAACTTAGGGATAGAAGCGATGTAGTTTGTCTATGTGCTAGGAGTTGGGCAAGCGTGTTCCATTTGGGTACGCCAGTCTATAAGATGTAGGCGAAGTTACAACAAAAGGTCCTTCCCAGGGTGTAGATAACTTGTGCATTCCCTCCTGGCTTATTTTCCATTTGAGTACCAGATCACCGACCACGAAGGAGCGGTCTTTGACGTTCCTATTGTGGTATCGTCGAATGGCCTCGAGATACTTTGTTGTTCGAAGGCACGAAGTTAGGCGTCTCTCTTCTGTGCAGTTGATTTCAAGTTCTCTGGCGAGGTCTGCTGAAGACTGGTTGAAATGTTTGACTCTTGGACATCCAAAGGCTACGTCCGAGGGGAGCACTGCCTCGGCCCCATAAACTATAAAATAGGGAGATATGCCTGTGTTCCGACTAGGCTGTGTTCGGAGACCCCCAACCACGGCCGGTAACACTTTCATCCACCGCCCTAGTGCCCTGTCGTTTTCCATGTACAACCTTTTCTTTAGAGCATCAATAATCATTCCATTTGCTCGCTCGACTTGACCGTTGGCTCGCGGATGGGCTACCGACACGTACTTTATGACTATGCCTCTGTCATCACAGAAGTTCCAGAATGTAGTGCCAGGGAACTGAGTGCCCAGACCGGTGATTATGCTGTTGGGAACCTCGAATCTATGTATGATTTGATTGAGGAATTCCACGGCCTTGTCGGAAGTCGCTTTGACCAGTGGCATGTATTCGATCCACTTCGAGAACTTATCGATTAGCACGAACATGAATTTGAAGATGCTGGGAGTCAGTTTGAATGGCCTGATCATGTCAAGACCCCAACAGGTGAATGGCCAAGACGACAGAATCGTCTGGATCTCACTAGCGTGTACGTGGGTCTGTTTGGCGAAGAACTGACATCCTTCGCAACGCCGGACTAGTTTCTCGGCGTCGGCGACTGCGGTTGGCCAGTAAAAACCTGCTCGGAAGGCCTTTCCGACCAGTGTTCTAGAGGCGGCGTGGTTGCCACAGGATCCAGCATGTATGTCATCCAATAGTTTGATGCCATCATCTTGAGCTATGCACTTTAGCAAGACTTCTGAGTTTGCATTCTTGCGCATAAATCTGCCATCGACGAGTATATAATTTTTGGAGCGTCGAATGAGACGCTCATTCTCTGTTTTGTCTTGGAGACCCGATCCATCCAAAAGGTACTTAACAAAAGGAGTGCGCTAGTCATGGCCGCTGGCTGTCGGAGTGGCGTCCCCTACGAGCAGTGTCTCGTTGGATGGTGTATCGACCAGGTCCATTCCGACGCTTGGTGTGTGAATGTCCTGAACAAAAACACCTTGCGGAACCTCGGCCCAGGAAGATCCTATCTTTGATAGCGCATCCGCTGCTTGATTCTTGTCCCAGACCGCGTGGATGTACTCTATGCCGTAAAAATTAGATTCCCACCTCCGGATTTCTTTGTAGTACAGGTCTATCTTCTCGTGAGTCATGTCCCACTCCTTATTTAACTGGTTGATGTCCAGGGCAGAGTCGCCGCAGACGTTAAGGCGCTTAACTCCCAGCTCGACAGCCAATCGGATGCCGTGCAGGCATGCTTCGTACTCGGCGACATTGTTGGATGCCCGGAAGATGTCCGAAGGACGTAGCGTAGTTTGTCCTTGTTTGGTGAAATGAAAAGGATGCCGGCACCAGCGCCATTGATGTTTAAAGACCCGTCGAAGAACATTGACTAGTGATCGAAGATATCTGGTGAGGGAGGTGCGTTGAGATCCGTCCATTCTGCGATGAAGTCGACCAGAGCTTGAAACTTGACAGTTGTCCGATTCTGGAAATCTAATGAGAATGGACATAGCTTCATGGCCCATTTTACAATCCTACCATTGGCGTCCTTGTTGCACAAAATGTCGCCCAACGGAAAACTCGTGGTAACTAAGACGTGATGGCCATCGAAGTAGTGCTTCAGCTTCCTTGAAGTGATTAAGATGGCGTAGATTAGCTTTTGTATCTGGGGATACCTAGTCTTAGATTCATTTAGGACTTCGCTTATGAAGTATACTGGTCTCTGGACTTTGTAGACGTGGCCTGGTTCATCCTGCTTGACCACAAGCACCGTGGAAATGACCCGATCAGTTGCTGCTATATAGAGGAGCAGGTCCTCATTAGGTTGAGGTGTGGTGAGGACGGGTGGTGAGGTGACGAAAGTTTTGAGCTGGGTGAACGCAGTGTAGCCCTCTTCTGTCCAGGAGAACTTTTCCGATGCTTTCCAAAGTTTAAAGAAGGGAAGCCATTTTCCCCCAGCCTAGAGATAAATCGGCTGAGAGCTACCATGCACCTCGTGAGCTTTTGAACGTCTTTGACATTCCTGGGTGGTCGCATATCGAGCCCTGCCTTGACTTTTGAGGGGTTTGGCCGTATGCCGTCGCGACTGACGACGTTGCCGAGCAGTATACCAGAGGGAACCCTGAAGATGCATTTTTTGGGGTTAAGCTTCCACTTGTATTTAGTTAGCACTTTAAAAGTGCGGTCTAAGTTGTCGATTAGGGTGCTTGTGTCCCTGGTTTTGATGACAACGTCGTCGACGTAGGCCTCGATGAGGTCGTCACGTATCTCGTTGTGGAGGCATTACTGAATAGCGCGTTAATAGGTGGCTCCGGTGTTTTTGAGTCTGAAGGACATGGTGGTGTAGCAATACGCACCGAAAGGAGTGATGAAGGAAGTTTTGATCTGGTCGTCTTCCTTTAGCGAGATCTGGTGGTAACTAGAGTAACAGTCGAGAAAAGAGAGTAGTTCGCATCCAGCCGTTGAATCGACCACCTCGTCGATACGGGGGAGACCAAAAGGATCTTTAGGACAGTGTTTATTGAGATCAGTGTAATCAATGCACATTCTCCATTCATTATTCTTTTTTCTTACAAGGACTGGATTGGCGAGCCAATCGGGGTGATACACTTCTTTAATAAATCCGGCTGCTAAAAGCCGTGTAACATCTATCCTAATAGCCTCCTTTTTGTCACGAGCGAACCGTCGTAGCTTCTATTTGATAGGTCTTGCGGTCTTTGAGATGTTTAAGGAGTGCTTGATCAGGCTTCGTGGGACGCCGGGCATGTCTGCAGGTTTCCATTCGAAGACGCTTACGTTGTCCCTTAGAAACCTAACGAGCGCGTCTTCCTATTTGGCGTCCAGGTTGGCCTCGATGAGAGGTGTCTTCTCTAGGCTGCCATCGACCAGTTGTACTTCCTTGTGCTCTTTGGACTTGGAGTTTTTTCTTGGAGTCTCCTGCTCGGGTAGTTGGAGCTGGTTGGGTGGAACTTGCGTGGCTTGTGCTACTGTTTCTGCCATGCGAATCGAGAGGTCAATTGCCTCGGTGATCTTGAAGCTTTCTTCTTTGCAAGTATATGTGGTGTAGACGTTGCCTCTGATAGTTAAGATGTCCTTCTCAGTTGGCATCTTGAGGACCAGGTATGAGTAGTGCGGAACTGCCATGAACTTTGTAAGCGAAGGACGGTCGAGGATTGCATGGTAGGTCTCGTCGAAGTCGGCGACCACACAGTTGACGAACTCTGTGCGGAATTGGTCTGGTGTTCCAAACTGGACGGGGAGCGTTATCTGGCCAAGGGGTACTGAACTTTGACACGGCAAGACGCCCCAGAACTGAGCATCGTACGGTTTCAGCTGTGCCGGTGTTAACTTGAGAGCAGGCAGGCTATTGCGGAACAGGATGTCGATGGAGCTACCCCTGTCAACGAGCACTCGCTCGAACCTGACGCTGTTGATGCATGGGTCCAAGATCAACGAGAAGCACCCTAGTTCTGGGATGGCGGCACACTGGTCCTGCCTGTTGAAGGAAATCTCTCGGTGCGACTAGGGAGGGAATTTAGGATCGGCGATAAGGCCATCGGTGGTGTCCACATTAAGGCAAGCCCTCTTCAAGAGCTTTCTTTATCGTTTTGACTTGATGGAGACTTTGCCTACGAAGATGGAGTGTACCACGTCGGTGGGACTGACATATTGGTGCCGTGGGTCCCTATCCTGGTCGTCGTCTTCGTCTTCCTGACTGCGTCTGTCCTGTTTCCTGTTTTTCTTGGCGGTATCCCCCTGAGCGGCCCGCTGTGTGTAGACGCTTTTGAGGACACGGCATTCTTGCATCGTATGATTGGACTTGGGATGGAGTTGGCACGGTCCTTTCAGCGTCTTGTTGTAGTCTTCCTGGTAGTCTCGCCGTCCGTTGGGACGCTTGACTGTGTTTACCTCGTGATCGTTGTCGCGAGGTCGCTTGCCTCTGAAATCGTCGCGATTGTCACGACGCCTGTCCCACCCTTCTCGGTGGTCGCGGTTGTCGCCGCGGCGGGGATTCTGGTTGTCGAAACGCCCGTGTGGGGGTATAAACCCCTATACCCTTACGGCTAGACTTCGGCCAGGAAGCTTGGCCCATTACGAGACGAGTTCAAGGCTTGATCCGACAACCTGGAGTTTCGCGCAAGGAAACAAGATGGGGAGATCAAGCAGGATTCTAGTCGGTTAGAATAGGAATTGGTATCGAATTATCCATGGCAATTGTAACCGACTAGGATTAGTTTCCAGATCTGTAACCCTGCCCTCCAGACTATATAAGGAGGGGCAAGGGACCCCCCTAGGACACATCATATTCTCTCAACACAAATCAATACAACCAGACGCAGGACGTAGGTATTACGCCAACTCGGCGGCCGAACCTGGATAAAAAGCTTGTCCGTGTCTTGCGTCACCATCGAGTTCGTAGTTTGCGCACCGTCTACCGATAAACTACTACCGTGGGTATACCCCAAGGTAGACTGCTGACCAGCTTTCGTCGACAGTGGCGCGCCAGGTAGGGGGTGTGCGTGCAACTTTTCCGGCGAACAAGATGGTCATGATCCCAGCTTCCGCGACCGTGCCTGAAGGCCTCACGTTCACCGTCGGCCAGATCACGTGGACGACGTGCAGCGGCGGCCTCACGACCACGGTTTTGAAAGAGATCCAGATCCAATCTGAGATCACGCCGTCTCCGACCACACGCGTGACGGCACCAAGCGCCCGACCACCGTTCCCACTCTACAGGGGAAAGAAGATCGACTGCTCGGACCTTCTCCAAGCGCTTGATCGCGCTGACTCCAAGCTACTCGAAGTTTTCCAACTAATAGACGGAGTTCTGCGTCGGCCCGACCAAGCTGCTCCAGTGGATTTCTTCAAATCCCGCCGGCCAACTCGTGTCGCCACACACGAACGGCTGGGAACGTCTCTGACGATAACCTCAACACCCTCAGGACGATCCATCGAGCTCAAGAAGGAAGATTATCCTTGCGGCCTGAACAACTCGGCCTCTGTTTACTCACAGCACACCCAATCCGTTTTCAGCAAGGCGGGTTGGTCGCCGACAAGGAACAATCGTCACTACGTCAACATGGTGACAATCCGAGAACTACGGGACGGCCAGGTTTCCAGCACCAACTCAAGCACCGGTTCCGTCCCCACCGAGGTTATAAACACCGAAGACGAGGACTACGACCTGGATTTTCCTTCACACCCTCCGGGTTTCGACCGATTCCCGATATCCCCCCCCCGGCGAGGGGATATTGTGTTCAATGTCAGCGCCGACGAACCGGTCGTTGATGGAGAGACAGATGACCAGAGGCAACTCCGCGAACAGCGCAACGCCGATCGCGCCCGACGACGCGCAGACGAGCAACAACAAATGCCACCAAATAATCTCAACAATGCCTTTGACATGGTCGGGGACCAGCCAGTCTACAAAATGCCAAGCGCCAACGTGGCTGTCGCCATGGCTAACCTAGATCGGCTTCCTGATACCCCCGAATGCCAGGGAGTCCGGACCAGCATCCGAGCACACCTGATCGCTGCAATGGGACAGACAGCCACTCTGCTCAAGAGAGTCCAGGACGTCTCTTATACGGAAGCCGCCTCCGACCAGACCAATCGTAGTCGGGCCTCACCCAGCAGGCGTCGCCGCAGCCGCTCCCCCGACAACCGTCGAGGGGCCTCACGGCGCGACGATGGTGGTCGGGACGCCGACGGTCGCCGCAAGCAGAACCGCGTACGCGGCCAAGAAGTAAATCAGCACAGGGATCTCCGCCACAACATCCCTCCCAAAGATGCCCGGGACCGCATCAACAGGCGCGCCGCAGAGAGAGCAGTCCACGAAAACCTGCGCCGCATCGAGTACGATGCAACGCACGGTCCTCCGGGCCTAAGACAGTTCTCCTCACACCTCTGCCAGGTCGTGTGGCCCCGCAATTTCAAGCTCGAAAAACATAAAAAATACGACGGCAAGGAAAATCCAGAGAACTGGATCACCCTCTATGAAATCGCCGTCCGATCAGCGGCAGGGGATGAGCACGTCATGGCTAACTACTTCCCCGTAGTCCTCGACCAAGCTGGTCATCAGTGGCTTCTCGGCTTGCCCGAGGACTCCTTCGACTCTTGGGAAGAGCTACGCCAGGATTTCATCGACAACTTCATCGCCACATGCGAGCAGCCTGGAAACAAGTATGATCTTGAAAGGATAAGGGACAGGAAGAACGAACCTCTGCGCGATTACATCCGACGATTCTCGGATATGCGCCTCAAAATCCCGAAGATTTCCCATGACGAGGCCATCTCAGCCTTCATCAAGGGCCTGCGTTTCCACGAAGCGCTGAGGAACAAGCTGCTGCGCAAACGTCCAACAACGGTAGCAGAGCTCCTCGCCATGGCCAAAAATTACGCCGATGCCGATGACGCAGAAAAACTAATCCGAGACGATGCGAGAGGTCCCGACCAGCCTCCCCGGCGAGATGATGGTCGTGGTCGCTACGATAGCAGAAACCACCGCCGCTCCGACAACCGCGATCACCGAGAGGGTTGGGATCGGCGGTGCGACAGCCGCGACGACTTCAGAGGAAAGCGCCCTCGCGACTACGACCACGAAGTAAATACGGTCAAACGTCCCAATGGACGACGGGACTACCAAGAAGACTACAACAAAACGTTGAAGGGACCATGCCAACTACATCCAAAGTCCAATCATACCATGGAAGAGTGCCGCGTCCTCAAAAGTATCTATACACGGCGGGCCGCCCAAGACGACTCCGCCAAGAAAAATAACAAGCGCGACGGACACGACCACGAAGACGAGGACGAGGACCAAGATAGGGACCCCCGACACCAGTACGTCAGCCCCACTGACGTGGTCCACTCCATTTTCGGGGGCAAGGTCTCCATTGAATCTAAGCGAGAAAGAAAGCTGTTAAAGAGGGCTTGCCTCAACATAGACAGCACGGACGGGCTGATCGCAGACCCAAAATTCCCCCCGTGGTCCCACAGGGAGATCTCGTTCAGCAGGAAGGACCAGTGGGCCGCTATCCCAGAGCCGGGTCGTTTTCCCCTGATTCTGGACCCTTGCATCAACAGCATCAGATTCGAGCGCGTGCTCGTGGACGGGGGAAGCTCCATTGACATCCTCTTTCGCAACAGCCTGCCCGCCCTCAAGATATCTCCTGCACAACTAAGACCTTACGACGCCCAATTCTGGGGGGTTTTGCCAGGTCAAAGTTCAGTGCCTCTCGGACAGATAACATTGCCTGTCCAATTCGGCACACCCGACCACTTCAGAACGGAGTTCATCAACTTCGTAGTCGCGGATTTCGACGGCACCTATCACGCCATACTGGGCCGACCATCGCTGACAAAGTTCATGGCAGTCCCGCACTACTCATACCTAGTCCTTAAGATGCCCACGGAGAAGGGTGTCCTAACTGTCAGAGGCAACGTCTACACTGCGTACACCTGCGAAGAAGAAAGCTTCAAGATCACCGAGGCAATCGACCTCTCAATCCGCATGGCAGAAACAGCAAACCAAGCCGCACAGCTGCCTCCCGACCAGCTCCGACTACCCGAACAGGCGACAGCCAGGAAGAACTCAAAATCCAAGGAGTACAAAGAAGTGCAGCTGGTCGAAGGCAGTCCCGAGAAGACAGCCCTCATCGGGGCTAACCTGGATCCAAAATAGGAAGATGCGCTCGTCAGGTTTCTAAGGGACAACGTGGGCGTTTTCGCATGGAAACCCGCAGACATGCCCGGTGTCCCACGAAACCTGATCGAGCACTCCTTAAATGTCTCGAAGACCGCAAGACCAATCAAGCAAAAACTGCGACGGTTCGCTCGTGACAAAAAGGAGGCTATTAGGACAGAAATAACACGGCTTCTAGCAGCCGGATTCATAAAAGAAGTGTATCACCCCGATTGGCTTGCCAATCCGGTTCTTTACGCAAAAAGAATAATGAATGGAGAATGTGCGTTGATTACACGGATCTCAATAAACACTGTCCTAAAGATCCTTTTGGTCTCCCTCGCATCGACGAGGTGGTCGACTCAACGGCCGGATGCGAACTCCTCTCCTTTCTAGACTGCTACTCTGGTTATCACCAGATCTCGCTAAAGGAAGAAGATCAGATCAAAACGTCTTTCATTACACCTTACGGCGCATACTGCTACACGACCATGTCTTTCGGACTCAAAAACGCCGGAGCCACTTATCAACGGGCCATCCAGCAATGCCTCCACGACGAGATTCGCGATGACCTCGTCGAGGCCTATGTAGACGACGTGGTCGTAAAAACAAGGGACGCGAGCACCCTAATCGACAACTTAGACCGAACTTTCAAGGCGCTCAATAGGTACAAGTGGAAGCTCAACCCCAAGAAGTGCATTTTCGGCGTTCCATCCGGTCTACTGCTCGGCAACGTCGTCAGTCGCGACGGCATACGACCAAACCCTTCAAAAGTCAAAGCCGTACTCGACATGCGACCACCGAAGAACGTCAAGGATATTCAGAAGCTAACCGGATGTATGGCTGCCCTCAGTCGTTTCATCTCAAGGCTGGGAGAAAAAGGCCTCCCTTTCTTCAAACTATTAAAAGCGTCAGAAAAATTTTCTTGGACAGAGGAAGCCGACGCTGCGTTCACTCAGCTTAAGACCTTCCTCACTTCACCACCTGTCCTCACAGTGCCTCAGCCCAATGAAGACCTACTTCTTTACATTGCTGCAACCGACAAGGTTGTTTCCACGGCAATAGTGGTCGAGCGAGATGAACCAGGTCACGCCTACAAGGTCCAGAGACCCGTTTACTTCATAAGTGAAGTCTTAAACGAGTCCAAGGCCAGGTACCCACAAATACAGAAGCTTATATACGCCATTCTGATAACGTCAAGAAAGCTGAAGCACTACTTCGACGGCCATCGAGTCCTGGTGACAACCAGTTTCCCTCTCGGGGACATCCTGCGCAATAAAGATGCCAATGGCAGAATCGTGAAATGGGCGATGGAATTGTGCCCATTTTCCCTAGAGTTCCAGAGCCGAACTACGGTCAAGTCTCAGGCCCTGGTCGATTTCATTGCTGAATGGACGGATCTCAATGAGCCTCCCGTTCCCGATGTCTTAGACCACTGGTCAATGTTCTTTGATGGGTCCTTGAACATCAACGGTGCCGGCGCTGGGATACTGTTCGTATCACCCAACAAGGACAAACTGCGTTACGTCCTTCGGATCCTTTTTCCGGCGTCAAACAACGTCACCGAATACGAAGCTTGCTTACATGGCATAAGACTAGCCGTTGAGCTGGGAATCAAGCGACTCTGTGTCTATGGCGACTCCGCTTTGGTCATCAACCAGCTCAACAAGGAGTGGGACGCAACCCACGAGAAGATGGATCTCTACTGCAAAGAAATTCGCAAATGGGAAACCAACTTTTACGGCATAGAGTACATCCACGTGGTCCGGGATAAGAACCAAGCAGCAGATGCGTTGTCGAAGTTAGGCTCATCTCGGGCCCAGATCCCGTGGGGTATTTTCGTCCAGGACATCCACGAGCCGAGCATAGGTTCCTCCCTGGTCGACAAGCAACCCACCGAGGCAATGCTCATAGACGACGCCACTCCGACAGCCGGTGGGCGTGACTGGCGTACCCCGTTCATCAAATACATATCGGACGGGACAGGCCTTCAGGACAAAACAGAGAACGAGCGCCTCATTCGACGATCAAAGAACTACATCCTGGTCGACGGCAAACTCATGCGGAAAAATGCAAGCTCCGAAGTACTGCTCAAGTGCATACCCCAAGATGATGGTATCAAGCTCTTAGAGGACATACATGCTGGATCCTGCGGCAATCACGCCGCATCCAGGACGCTGGTCGGAAAGGCTTTCCGAGCAGGTTTTTATTGGCCAACCGCGGTCGGCGACGCAGAAAAACTAGTTCGACATTGCGAAGGATGTCAGTTTTTCGCTAAGAGGACCCACGTACCTGCCCACGAAATTCAAACCATCCCGTCGTCTTGGCCCTTTGCTTGCTGGGGGCTCGACATGATCGGGCCATTTAAACCAGCCCCGGGCAATTTCAAGTTTGTTTTCGTGTTAATCGACAAGTTCTCCAAGTGGATTGAATACATGCCTCTGGTCAAGGCAACCTCCGAGAAGCCTGTGGAGTTCCTCAATCAAATCATACACAGATTCTGCATCCCGAACAGCATAATCACCGACCTGGGCACTCAGTTTACTGGCACCACTTTTTGGGACTTCTGCGATGACAGAGGCATAGTCATAAAATACGTGTCAGTGGCACATCCACGTGCCAACGGTCAAGTTGAACGTGCTAACGGAATGATCGTTGACGCCCTAAAGAAAAGGTTGTACACCGAAAACGACAGAGCACCCGGTCGATGGATGAAAGAATTGTCGGCAGTGGTCTGGGGCCTCCGAACTCAGACCAGTCGAAACACAGGGGTGTCTCCCTACTTCATGGTGTACGGTGCAGAGGCGGTCCTGCCGTCCGACATACACTTCGGATCTCCTAGAATCGAACACTTCGACCAGGCGACCGCCGACAACGCCAGAGAACTCGAAATCAATTGCATGGAGGAAAAGCGTTTAGATTCTTGTCTCTGAACAGCAAAATATCTCGCGGCAGTCAGGCGATACTACAACAGGGACGTCAAGGACCGTTCCTTCGTGGTCGGCGATCTGGTACTTCGATGGAAAACAAGCCAGGAGGGAATGCACAAGCTATCCACTCCCTGGGAAGGACCCTTCGTGGTGACCGAGGTCACACGACCTACGTCCTACAGATTGGCATACCCAGACGGAACACGAGTGCCTAACTCTTGGCACATAGACAAACTGCGACGTTTCTATCCATAAAGTTTTAATAACTTTCCTTTGTAAGTATCTTATAACTGTTGATAATGAAATTCTCTATTTTTTGCCTATACCTTGTCGCACACAGCACTCGGCAAAACGCCTGCAATGGATGCTCTTAACGACTACCAAGACAAATACGGTGACATGTCACTCAGATATTCTCACAGCGCTCAAAACAACAGTCATGACAAAAAGCAAACTTTATTACAAACTTTACATACAAAGTTTACAATAAATACCCTGACGGGCAGACACTAGTCTATTCCTACAGACTACTCTATTGGCCTAGCTGCTCGGGCTGATCACCCGCCTGGCCCTGCTGCCCGGACGAAGGGGTCGGGGCCACCGGCGCCTGGCTGGTCGAGACCGCAGGCGTCGACCGCCCATCTCCCGCAACGGACGCGCCCGACAACTCCCTGGCCGACTTATCTGAACTCGGCTGGTCTGGGGGAGTGGCCGTTCCGCACAGATTGATGTCGCCGATCACTGTCGACGACAAGTCCAGCAGACTCCCCCGAAGCTCGTCCGCTTCCTGTTGGCCGACCTCCTTCGGGTACCCCTTCTCCAGCCTGCTCAAGTCGACCAGTGGGTAGTGGGCGCGCACCATGCTGAGGACGTGCGCGCCGGCAAACTCCCCGGCGTCCTTCACGAACTGCTGGCTCTCCGGGAGCTCGGGACTGATCAGGTCTAGGACTGGGGACACTCCTTTCCAGATCCTGCAACAGTTGACCTTCCAGGAGTCCCGGTCCTTGATCAGATCATCCAGGTGCTTCTTGGCGTTCACCTTGAGCATTGCAAACGAAACAAAGCGTTATTTTCGGCATACCAAACAAACAAAGGGGCGACAAGCAGCAGCTAACAAGGCGGCACCCATTACCAGATAATTCCCGGTCCTTTCGACCCAATTCCTCTCCCGCTCGCCGCCCGGACTCCAGCGCACCGGCGAGCTGTTGGCTGAGCTGTTCCTTCTCTTGTCGGAGGCGCGCCACCTCCTCCTCCAAGTCTGCGTGAATCATAAACTGGTCAGTAAAGCAAACTACACAAGTACGCAAAGCTGCTCGGAGCGTGTGACTAACCTTCTCGCTGCCGGTACTGGTCGGCCAAGCGACGGGTGAGGTCGAGACGACGCTCCTCTTGGGCACTCATCTCGGCCACCTTCTCCCCGACTTCCGACCGCAGCCGGTCTACCTCCGCGGCAAGGGCCTTGTTCTCGGCCACGACGCCTTCTATCTGGTCAAAGCACCGTTTCCGGTACTTTGCCGTTTTCATCGCGCCCTACAAAGCGAGCATATAACGACCATGCAAGACAAGGCATAGAATGTACATCAGTACAAAAAGTCGCTTACATTGACTTCGTCGACGAGGCGCTTGGCCGCGCGCTCCACCCTGGCGGCCTCCTCGGTCTCGGCGAGCTCCTCATGCCCGATAAAGTGATCCCCGCGTTGGCGCCACAATACACGTGTTGGCGGCCATCACGGGGACGACCCTCAATCTCTTCCACCTTGTCATCGGAGGCCGCCCGGGTTTCCTCCTCCTGCGCTGTGTCACCCTTGATGGTGGTCCCAGGCATTACTGGCCCTCGGACCAGACCTGCGGAGCCTGCAGCCGAAGAGGTTCCTGCTCGGGGCGGCGTGGGGACTTCACTCCCCCCGGCAGGAGGAGGGGTCGGGGATCTTCCCTCCTCTTATGAGGAGCCAGCTGGGGGAGCCTCTTCAGCCCTGGTCGGGCTGCCTGTTGTAGTCGGTGCCGCGGTCGGGAGCCCCTCGGTGCTCCCAGGCGCGGCTGTAGCTGTAGGCTGCTCTGTGGTCTGGGGGGCCGTATCTTCAGCAGCGCGGACAGGCTCGCCCATCCCCTGGCTGGCAGCCTGGCCGGGGTCGACATCCGACGCCGTACTACAGGAACAAAAAGTGTAATTAAAAAAAAAAGCAAAGAGGAGTCCAAAATACGTAAGTCGAACACTTACAGGTCTGATCGACGGTGGGTCGCGGTGAACCTCCTCCTCGCCCGGCCGGTCGGCGCCTGCGCCCCCATCTCGACAGCTTGCGGCGCAGGTGGGTCGCTGGCCACTCGATCAGTAGCGGCCGGCGCATTATCTGGGCGGCTCCGAGGCCGTCGGACTAACGACGGCGCAGCCTCCTCGTCGTCGTCGTCATCGTCAACGATCCGTACGAGCCGACGACGCTTCGGCGCTTGGCTGCTCTCCGCCGGTAGATCTGCCGGCAACATCGGTGCCGGCAAGGGATCCGCCGGCAATGGCCTTTTCCCCACTACCCTCTCCTCGGTGGTTGGGACGGGGCGGGCTTGTTCCTCCTCACTGCTGGTGTAACGAGTACACCTAGCAGTATTGCCTTCTGGCAAGTCTTCTCCCGCAGGATCCTCCATGCCCGGTGCCAGTGATACATACACTGTGCACCGGTCGACATCGCCGATCTGCAAAAGCAACAAAGATGAGTCAGCTACAGACGATATACGAATGCTAAAACAAAATACTCTGCAACATACCTTTGGTGCTGTTCGGCCTAACTTGAAGGCTTGCACCCGATCGCTGCCGCGGATGAAGCCTCCGTCCGCAAAGTTGAACAGCTCGTTCAACAGCCGTTGTACCTCCGCCTTCTCCAAGATCTCCGGTCGCATCCTGGTCGGGTCCACGCTTCCGGAATACTCGTACGCCGAGTGCACCCTCTTCTGGCAGGGCATCACCCGACCTCAAATGAAGTTGCCGACCACGCCAAGCCCATCCAGGCGCGACCAGTCGATCAGCTTCATCAGATCCGCCACTTGACCGTCGAACTCCGGGCGGTCGGTCCAGCTTCCCCTCTTCTCGGGAATGTACCCCACGTCGCAGAACGTGGAGCTGCCCGGTTCCTCCCTGACGTAGAACCACTTCCTATACCATTCGGTCAGGGAAGTGTTCCATGGACAGTGCAGGTAGTGATTCTTCATTCCATCACGAAGGTTGAGGTACACTCCACCTGCAACCTTGGAGCCTCCAACTGCTCCCATCTTCCTCAAGCAGAAAAGGTAACGAAAAAGATCGAAGTGCGGCTCTATGCCAACATAGGCCTCGCACAGATGAATAAACGTGGAAATAAGGAGAATTGAGTTCGGGTGCAGATTGCAAATCCCGATCTCATAATACAGAAGAAGACCTTGGAGAAAAGGATGCACCGGAACCCCAAAGCCCCTCTTAACGAAATCTTCAAACACGATGATCTCACCGGCACGAGGGTCGGGGAAGCTTTCTCCTTCCGGTGCTCTCCAGCCGCCGAGCTCTGAGCTGTGCAGGAGTCCCATGTCGACGAGGTCACCGAGGGATTTGGTGGTGCTGCGGGACTTCTTCCATTCCTTGGCCATCAGTTCAGCCCTCTTCTTGGCGTTGCTCTTCGCCATTGGAGGTGAGAAGTGGATTTGGGTTACGAAGATGCAGGTGATTGAAGGAGGCGAAAATGGAAGCCTTGAGGGCAATGGCAGGGTAAGGAGCACAGGCGGAACTGTCAGGCTTTTATAACCCGCAACTCCACCTCTTCCACTTCCCGTATTCTCGGGAAGTGGGCGGGCCATGCGGCGGATGCGGCGTTTCGGTTTATAATGATTATAGACAATTAATGCGGCGGAGTTTTCGTACCAATTGATGGTTCCCTTTTTCTCAAACCACGCAAAGGGCGGCTGTACAGTTGCCAGACGCAACTTTTCATGCGTCCATCTGACAACCCATCAGGAGGTCTCGTCATGTCAACTTTAACTGAAAAGATCGTTTCAATAAAAAGAGGACAAATATGCCAGAGAGTCAACAGTCCGGGGACTGCACCGACCACCGAGCACTCGACACTCGGGGACTGGTCGCCTAGTCTATCAGCTCGGAACTTCAAGGACTGCACCGACCACCGAGCACTCGACACTCGGGGACTGGTCGCCCAGTCTATCAGCTCGGAACTTCAAGGACTGCACCGACCACCGAGCACTCGACACTCGGGGACTGGTCGCCCAGTCTATCAGCTCGGAACTTCAAAGACTGTACCGACCACCGAGAACTCGATGCTCGGGGACTGGTCGTACAGTATAGCAACGCAAAATTCTAAGGAGTGCACTTGGTGCTTGGGGACTGGTCGTCATACTATTATACACACGGGGACTGGTCGATTAGTCTATTCAATTGCAGACGAGCATGATATGCTCGGGGACTGGTAAATTCAATTTTTTAGACCTTGCTACAAGGCTCATACTTCGCCTTCCAGCAAGCTCGGGGACTACATCGGTACGATGCATCTAGCGATGCATCTCAGTTTCAGAATTTCTTTAAGAACTTTTCTTTTGACCCTGGCACCACGTGCCTACGTCACCTACTACCAGGCTCGGGGACTAAGTGGGCACACTTCACCTTGCGGTGAATATGCTTGCTTTTTGAAAGACTATACTTTTCAGAAAAGTAAAGTGGGCACACTTCACCAAGAAATAAATCTTTTTTAATTTAGAGCACCATGCATTCTTCAAACAACCTACTTCTTCGATGTCAATGTTGATCAATTGTTTTTTGAGTTGGTCAAAATACTGTTGCAACTGTTTGGACGACTTTCCTGCTTATTGAAGACGTCAAGCCTCACTGATCGAAGAAGCTCAAGACGGCGTGTTACATCACAATACATGGTGCTCGGGGACTAGCTGTGGGGGTATAAACCCCTATACCCTTACGGCTAGACTTCGGCCAGGAAGCTTGGCCCATTACGAGACGAGTTCAAGGCTTGATCCGACAACCTGGAGTTTCGCGCAAGGAAACAAGATGGGGAGATCAAGCAGGATTCTAGTCGGTTAGAATAGGAATTGGTATCGAATTATCCATGGCAATTGTAACCGACTAGGATTAGTTTCCAGATCTGTAACCCTGCCCTCCAGACTATATAAGGAGGGGCAAGGGACCCCCCTAGGACACATCATATTCTCTCAACACAAATCAATACAACCAGACGCAGGACGTAGGTATTACGCCAACTCAGCGGCCGAACCTGGATAAAAAGCTTGTCCGTGTCTTGCGTCACCATCGAGTTCGTAGTTTGCGCACCGTCTACCGATAAACTACTACCGTGGGTATACCCCAAGGTATACTGCCGACCAGCTTTCGTCGACAGCCCGCGGCTGTCGTCTCATCGGGGAGGCTGCTCGGCTCTTGTTACATCTTCTCGGATGAGCTTTTCTGTGTCGTCGGCGTCAGCGTAGTTTTTAGCCGTGGCGAGGAGCTTGGCAACCGTGGTTGGCCTTTTGCGCAGTACCTTACTTCTCAATACTTCATGGAAGCATAGGCCCTTGATGAAGGCCGATATAGCCTCGTCGTGAGAAATCTTCGAAATCTTGAGGCGCATATCTGAGAAGCGTCAGATGTAATCACACAAGGGCTCATTCTTCCTGTCCCTTATCCTTTCGAGATCGTATTTGTTTCCGGGCTGCTCGCAAGTAGCAATGAAATTATCAATAAATGCCTGGTGCAATTCTTCCCAAGAATCGAAAGAGTCCTCGGGTAGACCGAGGAGCCATTGGTGGCCGGCTTGGTCAAAGACAACTGGGAAGTAGTTTGCCATGACATGCTCGTCCCCTGCAGCTGATCGGACTGCAATCTCGTAAAGAGTGATCCAATTTTCGAGATTCTCCTTGCCATCGTACTTTTTAAGCTTCTCAAGCTTGAGGTTGCGAGGCCATACAACTTGGCGAAGGTGTGAGGAGAACTGTCTTAGGCCAGGGGGGCCATGTGCTGCATCGTACTCAATGTGTTGCACGTTTTCGTGTACTGCTCGTTCCGTAATGCGCCTATTGATGCGTTCGTGGACATCCCTAGCAGGGATGTTGTGTCGCAGGTCTCGGTCTTGGTTCACCTCCTGACCACGTCCACGCCTTTGTTCGTGGTAACTGTGAGCGTCCCGACCACGATTGTCACGATGGGTGTTCTTCCTTCGATTGTTGATAGGTGAACAGCTACGATGGTGCCCACCGGATCGCGGTGAGGTTCGGCTGCGGTGAGTCTGATCAGAGGTGACCTCCGTATAGGAGACAGCTTGGACCCTTTTAAGCAGAGTGGCAGTCTGTCCCATGGATGTGATCAGATGTGCTCGTATATTGGATCGGATGCCTTGGTACTCCGGAGTATCGGGGAGTCGATCCAGGTTTGCCATGGCTACAACCACGTTGGCGCTTGGTGTCTTGTAGACTTGCTGATTTCCGACCATGTCGAAAGCATCGCTAAGGTTGTGTGGGGCGAGTTGCCACTCCTCATCTGCTCGCCGCTGAGCACGATCGGCGTTACGCTGTTCGTGCTGTTGTCTTTGTTTGTCGGTTTCGCCGTCGACAAATGGTTCATCATTGCTGACGTTAAAAATCAGATCTCCTCGTTGGGGTGGAAAGACTGCAAAGCGGGAAAAACCCGGGGGGTAAGGTGGTAGATCTAGGTTGTAGTCTTCGTCCTCGGGGTGTAAAACCTCGGTAGGGACAGATCCTGTACTAGAGTTTGTGCTGGTGGCCTTGTCGTCTGGTAGTGTTCGGATAGACACCATGTTGACAAAGTGACGAGTTGACCCACTGATTTGCCCTGGCGACAATCCCATCTTCCCGAATAGAGAATTGGTATGCCGCGAAAACTAATCAGCCTCGTTGTTTAGACCGTGAGGGAAGTTCTGGTCTGGTGAGACTGTCCTAAACTTGACAGCCCATCCCGTGGTGGTCGATGTTATTGTCAGGGACGTCTCTAGTCGTTCGTGCGTGGAGACACGAGTTGGTCGACGGGAGTCGAAAAAATTTGATGTTGTCGCCTGATCGGGCTTGCGTGAAATCGAATCCACCAAGTTGGAGGCTTCGAGAAGTTTGTGGTCGGCGCGATCGAGGGCTTGAAGAAGCTCCGAGTTATCGACTCGCTTTGCCCTGTAGCGAGGGAGCAGAGGTCGGGTCCTCGGAGCCGGCGTGATCGGAGCCGACGCCTCTACTGTCCCACATTAGATCTGGGTTTCTTCTAGAGCCGTGGTCGTAAGGCCGCCACCACGAGTTGTCCAAGTGATCTGCCCGACAGTGAATGTGAGACCTTCAGCCACGGCCGCGGAAGCTAGGATGATGATCATCTTGTTCGTCTGGGAAGCTGCACGTACACCCCCTACCTGGCTCGCCACTGTCGACGAAAGCTAGTCGGCAGTCTACCTTGGGGTATATGCACGGTAGTAGTTTATCGGTAGACAGGTGCGCAAGCTACGAACTCGATGGTGACGCAAGACACGGACAAGGTTTTTATCTAGGTTCGGCCGCCGTGTGGGCGTAATACCTACGTCCTGCATCTAACTGTATTGGATTGAGTTGAGTTGAGATTAGATGTCTATGGGGGGTCCCTTGCCTCTCTTTTTATAGTCCAGAGGGTAGGGTTACAGATCTAGAAACTAATCCTAGTCGATTACAATTGCCATAGATAGCATGATATCAATTCCTATTCTAACCGACTAGAATCCTGCTTGGTATCCACGTCTTGTTTCCTTGCGCGAGACTCCGGGCAGTTGGATCAAGCCCCGAGTCTTCCTCATGATGGACCAAGTCTCCTGGTCCAAGTCTAGCCGTAAGGGTATAGGGGTTTATACCCCCACACATGGGGTGCTTCTAGCAGTTCCATCAGGTGTGTCTAAATTGATTTCTAAGTATGTTCCATGCAAACCATGCGCCTATCTTGCATCAAGATTAGAACTATCTCCGAACAGACCGAACCAAGCTTCCACCTGAGCCTCTTCACGAAGGAGTACCATCGGGTGCGTCCAAAATGGTTTCTTAGATTATGGTGCATTAGGTGCAAACCATGCACCTATCTTACATCAAAACTAACACTATCTCCAAATGGACCAAAGCAAGATTCCATATGACACACATCATCTAGGAGTTCTATTAGGTGTGTCCAAATTGATTTCCGATCATATGGTATTTTCCACGCAAACCATGCACGTATCTTGCCTCAAGATTAGCACTGTCTCAAAACAGACCAAACCGAGCTTTCACTTGAGCCTCTTCACCTAGGAGTACCATCGGGTGCTTCCACAATGATGTCTGACCCTATGGTGCATTAGGCGCAAACCGTGCACCAATCTTGTGCTGAAACTAACATTGTCTCTAAATAGATCAAAGCGAGACTCCATATGAGACACATCATCTAAGAGTTCCATTTGGTGCGTCCAATCTGATTTTTGAGCATATGGTACGTTCCACGCAAACCATGCACCTAACTTACATTAAGATTAGCACTATGTCCAAGCAGACCGAACCAAGCTTCCACTTTAGCCTCTTCACCTAGGATTATCATCGGGTGCTTCCACAATGGTTTCTGAGCCTATGGTGCATTAGGCGCAAATCGTACACCTATCTTGCACCGAAACTAACATTGTCCCCGAGCAGACCAAAGCGAGCTTCCATATGACACACATTATCTACGGGTTCTATCAGGTGCATCCAAATTGATTTGCAAACCGAAACTAGCATATGGTTTGTTCTATGCAAACCGTGAACCTATCTTGCATCAAGATTTGCACTGTCTCCAAACCAAGCTTCCACTTTAGCCCCTTTACCTAGGAGTACCATCGCGTGCGTCCAAAATGGTTTCTTAGCCTATGGTGCATTAGGCACAAACCGTGCACCTATCTTGCACCAAAACTAACACTATCTCCAAAGAGACCGAAGTGAGATTCTATATGACACACATCACCTAGGAGTTCTATAGGGTGCTTCCAAATGGATTTCTAAGCATATGGTACGTTCCATGCAATTCGGGCACCTATCTTGCATCAAGATTAGCACTAAATCCAAACAAACCAAACTGAGCTTCCACTTGAGCCCCTTTACCTAGGAATATCATCGGGTGCATCCAAAATGGTTTCTTAGCCTATGATGCATTAGGCGCAAACCGTGTAACTATCTTGCACCAAAACAAACTGTCTCTAAATAGACCGAAGCGAGATTCGATATGACACATGTCATCTAGGAGTTCTATTGGGTGCGTCCAAATGGATTTCTAAGCATATCGTATGTTCCATGCAAGCCATGCACCTATCTTGCATCAAGATTAGCACTATCTTTAAACAGATCGAACTGAGCTTCAACTTGAGCCTCTTCACCTAGGAGTATTATCGGGTGCTTCCATAATGGTTTCTGAGCTTATGGAGCATTATGTGTAAACCGTGCATCAATCTTGCACCTAAACTAACGCTGACTCCAAACGGACCGAAGCGAGATTCCATATGACACACATCATCTAGGAGTTCTATCAGGTACATCCAAATTGATTTCTGAGAATATGGTATGTTCCATGCAAACCATACACCTATCTTGCTTCAAGATTAGCACTATCTCCAAATAGACAAAACCGAGCTTTCACTTGAGCCTCTTCACCTAGGAGTACCATCGGCAACTTCTACAACAGTTTCTGAGCCTACGGTGCACTGGGCACAAACAACACACCTACCTTGCACCGAAACTAATACTATCTCCAACTACACTGAACTGAGATTCCATATGACACACTTCATCTATTAGTTCCATCAGGTGCATCTAGCAGTTCCATCGGGTGTGTCCAAATTGATTTCTGAGCATATGGTATGTTCCATGCAAACCGTGCGCCTATTTTGCATCAAGATTAGAACTATCTCTAAACAGACTGAACCAAGCTTTCACTTGAGCCTCTTCACCAAGGAGTACAACCAGGTGCCTCCAAAATGGTTTCTTATGGTCCATTAGGTGCCAACCGTGCACCTATGTTGCACCGAAACTAACACTATCTCCAAATAGACCGAAGCAAGATTCCATATGACAGACATCATCTAGGAGTTCTATCGAGTGTGTCCAAATTGATTTCTAAGCATATGGTATGTTCCATGCAAACCGTACACCTATCTTACATCAAGATTAGCACTATCTCAAAAGAGACCAAACCAAGCTTCCACTTCAGCCTCTTCACCTAGGAGTATCATCGGGTGCTTCCACAATAGTTTCTGAGCCTATGGTACATTAGGTGCAAACCATGCACCTATCTTGCATCAAAACTAATATTGTCTCCAAACAGAATGCAGCGAGATTCTATATGACACACATTATCTAGGAGTAGTATCGGGTGCATCGAAATTGATTTCCGAGCATATGGTACGTTCCATGCAAACCGTGCACCTATCTTGCATCAAGATTAGCACTATCTCCAAACCGAGCTTCCACTTGAGCCCCATTACCTAAGAGTACCATCATGTGTGTCCAAAATGTTTCTTAGCCTATGGTGCAATAGGCACAAACTGTGTACCTATCTTGCACCAAAACTAACTCTATCTCCAAAGAGACCAAAGTGAGATTCTATACGACACACATCATCTAGGAGTTCCACTGGGTGCTTCCAAATAGATTTCTAAGCATATGGTACATTCCATGCAATTCGTGCACCTATCTTGCATCAAGATTAGCACTATATCCAAACAAACAACTGAGCTTCCACTTGCGCACCTTTACCTAGGAGTATCATCGGGTGCATCCAAAATAGTTTCTTAGTCTAAGATGCATTAGGCACAAACCGTGTACCTATCTTGCACCAAAACTAACTATGTCTCCAAATAGACTGAAGCGAGATTCCATATGGCACATGTGATCTAGGAGTTCTATTGGGTATGTCCAAATGGATTTTTGAGCATATGGTACGTTCCTTGCAAACCGTGCACCTATCTTGCATCAAGATTAGCACTATCTCCAAACAGATCGAACCAAGCTTCCACTTGAGCCTCTTCACCTAGGAGTACAATCGGGTGCTTCCACAATGGTTTCGACCCTATGGTGCATTAGGCGCAAACCGTGCACCTATCTTGCACTGAAACTAACATTGTCTCTAAATAGACCAAAGCGAGACTCCATATGACACACATCATCTAAGAGTTCTATTGGGTGCGTATAAATTGATTTCTAGGCATATGGTATGTTACATGCAAACCGTGCATCTATAGTTCCATCGGGTTTGTCCAAATTGATTTCTGAGAATATGCTACATTCCATGCAAACCGTACACCTATCTTACATCAAGATTAGCACTATCTCCAAATAGAACGAACCGAGCTTAAACATCAGCCTCTTCACCTAGGAGTATCATCGGGTGCTTCCACAATGGTGTCTGAGCTTATGGTGCATTAGGCGCAAACCGTGTACCTATCTTGCACTGATACTAACATTGTCTCCAAACAGACCGAAGCGAGATTCTATATGACACACATTATCTAGGAGTTCTATCAGGTGCGTCGAAATTGATTTCCGAGCATATGGAACGTTCCATGCAAACCGTGCACCTATCTTGCATCAAGATTAACACTATATCCAAATCGAGCTTCTACTTGAGCCCCTCTACCTAGGAGTAACATCACGTGCGTCCAAAACGGTTTCTTAGCCTATGGTGCATTAGGCATACCTATCTTGCACCGAAACTAACACTATCTCCAAAGAGACCGAAGTGAGATTCTATATGACACACGTCATCTAGGAGTTCTATTGGGTGCTTCCAAATAGATTTCTAAGCATTTGGTACATTCCATGCAATTCATGCACCTATCTTTCATCAAGATTAGCACTATCTCCAAACATACCAAACTGAGTATCATCGGGTACCTCCAAAATGGTTTCTTAGCCTATGATGCATTAGGCCCAAACTGTGTACCTATCTTGCACCAAAACTAACTCTGTCTCCAAACAGACCGAAGCGAGGTTCCATATGACACATGTCATCTAGGAGTTCTATTGGGGTGCGTCCAAATGGATTTCTTAGCATATGGTACGTTCCATGCAAACCGTGCACCCATCTTGCATCAAGATTAGTAGTATCTCCAAACAGATCGAACCGACCTTCCACTTGAGCCTCTTCACCTAGGAGTATCATCGGGTGCTTCCACAATGGTTTCTGAGCCTATGGTGCATTATGCGCAAACCATGCACCAATCTTGCACCAAAACTAACACTGTCTCAAAACAAAGAAGCGAGATTCCATATGACACACATCATCTAGGAGTTCTATCAGGTGCGTCCAAATTTATTTTCGAGAATATGGTACGTTCCATGCAAACCATACAACTTTCTTGCATCAAGATTAGCACTATCTCCAAACAGGCCGAGTCGAGCTTTCACTTGAGCCTCTTCACCTAAGAGTACCATTGGGAACGTCAACAATGGTTTTCTGAGCCTATAGTGCACTGGGCACAAACAATGCACCTATCTTGCACCGAAACTAATACTATCTCCAACTGGACCAAAGCGAGATTCCATATGACACACTTCACCTAGTAGTTCCATCGGGTGTGTCCAAATTGATTTCTGAGCATATGGTACGTTCCATGCAAACCATGCACCTATCTTGCATCGAGATTAGCACTATATCGAAACAGACCAAACCGAGCTTTCACTTCAGCCTCTTCATCAATGAGTACCATCGGGCGCTTCCACAATGGTTTCTGACCCTATGGTGCATTAGGCGCAAACCGTGCACCTATCTTGCACTGGAACTAACATTGTCTCTAAATAGACCAAGCGAGACTCCATATGACCCACATCATCTAAGATTTCTATTGGGTTTGTACAAATTGATTTCTAAGCATATGGTATGTTCCGAGCATACTGTACATTCCATGCAAACTGTTCAATAAATCACGCGTCAATATTAGCACTATCTCCAAACCGAGCTTCCACTTGAGCCCCTTTACCTAGGAGTAATATCACGTGCGTCCAAAATGGTTTCTTAGCCTATGGTGCATTAGGCGCAAACCGTGTACCTATCGTGCACCAAAACTAACACTATCTCCAAAGAGACCGAAGTGGGATTCTATATGACACACGTCTTCTAGGAGTTCTATTGGGTGCTTCCAAATAGATTTCTAAGCATATGGGATGTTCTATGCAATTCGTGCACCTATCTTGCATCAAGATTATCACTATCTCAAAATCGAGCTTCCACTTGAGCCCCTTTACCTAGGAGTACCATTGCGTGCGTCCAAAATGGTCAAATCGTGTACCTATCTTGCACCGAAACTAACACTTTCTCCACACAGACTGAAGTGAGGTTCTATATGACACACATCATCTAGGAGTTCTATTGGGTGCTTCTAAATAGATTTCTAAGCATATTGTACGTTCCATGCAATTTGTGCACCTATCTTGCATCAAGATTAGCACTATATCCAAATAAACCAAACTGAGCTTCCACTTGAGCCTCTTTACCCAGGAGTTTAATCGGATGCATCCAAAATGGTTTCTTAGCCTATGATGCATTAGGCACAAACCGTGTACCTATCTTGCACCAAAACTAACTCTGTCTCCAAACAGACCGAAGCGAGATTCCATATGACACATGTCATCTAGGAGTTCTATTGGGGAGCGTCCAAATGGATTTCTTAGCATATGGTATGTTCCATTCAAACAGTGCACCTATCTTCCATCAAGATTAGCACGATCTCCAAACAGATCGAACCGACCTTCGACTTGAGCCTCTTCACCTAGGACTATTATCGGGTGCTTCCATAATGGTTTCCGAGCCTATGGTGCATTATGCGCAAACCATGCACCAATCTTGCACCTAAACTAACACTGTCTACAAACAGATTGAAGCAAGATTCCATATGACACACATGATCTAGGAGTTCTATCGGGTGCGTCCAAATTGATTTCCGAGAATATGGTACGTTCCATGCAAACCGTACACCTATCTTGTATCAAGATTAGCACTATCTCCAAATAGACCGAACTGAGTTTTCACATGAGCCTCTTCACCTAGGAGTACCATCGGGAACTTCCACAAAGATTTTTGAGCCTATGGTGCACTGGGCACAAACCATGCAACTATCTTGCACCGAAACTAATACTATCTCCAACTAGACCGAAGCGAGATTCCATATGACGCACTTCGTCTAGTAGTTCCGTTGGATGCATCTACAGTTCCATCGGGTTTGTCCAAATTGATTTCTGAGCATATGGTATGTTCCATGCAAACCGTGCACCTATCTTGCATCAAGATTAGAATTATCTCCAAACAGAACCAAGATTCCACTTGAGCCTCTTCACCAAGGAGTACCATCGTGTGTGTCTAAAATAGTTTCTTTGCCTGTGGTGCATTAGGCACAAACCCTGTGTTGACACCATTTTTGGACACGTACCCAGGATCGGTAGAGTGTAGATCGGCAAGATAGGGCAACAGTAACTGGTCTGCAGGAGAGTTGCCGATGAGGATGGTTACCGATGAGGAGGCAGCCAAATGTGGTTAAGTCCATGGGTGGTGATGTGTTTATGCCGATGACCAGCATTAACCTTTGCCGATGGCTACAATGGAGAGTCTGCCGATGATGCGGAAGGAAGTCTTTAAGGTTGCCGATTGGTCTATGGTGGCGTCCCAGTTTGTCACAGGAGGATAGTTTTATGTTTTCCTTAGTTGTTTAAATCGTGTTGTGTATGGATTCTGTTTAATTTGGAATTCGAGTCCTAGTCGTGTCTGGTTGTAGCTCCTTGAGCAGGGTATAAATGTAGATCCTAGGGCCTTGTAATCGAGAGATCTATCAATCAATCAAACACAAGTTTTTACTCATATTCCAGCATCTACTTTTTCGACGACTTCGTCATATTTTCCTTTTCCATTACGAGTTCTTAGGAGTTCGTCGACTTAAGCTCGGCATATTCTCAAGTTCCGCGTGAATACCTCTTGGCCGTGGCATCCGGGCGCATCGCTGTTGTCGGGACCAAAGTATTCGAGTTATCACCTTTGCCGATAGTAAGGTCAAATCGGCTGGCACGCCTTAACGTTTGAATCGGGTACTAGCCCTTTGTGTTTGCAGATAAGCTTTTGCATAAACACATCTTTTGGCACGCCCGGTGGGATCAGATTCAATATCAAGATCGACATGTCGACTATTGAGTTTGATCAGGAGAATGTTATCCCTGTGACGGAAGCCAATCCCAAGGATGAGTAGAAGCAAGCTATTGCGAAAGCCATCGAGAATTACAAGCAGCAATGTTTGAGATCCTTCAGTATCAACAGGTGCGGTGAAGTGATCCAGAAGGAAGCACTGCCGATGCCTCAACAGGTTACCTTTGATGCCAATCCTGGTAAACTTCAAGACATGGTTGATAATGCTATTAACCGTGCTTTGATCAATCAAGCTGGTGTGCTGTCCAATACGGTTTTCAATACCGTGGCTAGAACTTTTAAGGAAGGACAGTTGCCACCAAATTATGTGGGCCCTTCTCATCATCAGCCAGGATCACCGGTGGTCATAGCTCCATCGGCTGCTACAGCCGCTGCAGGCACAGAAACTGCTGTTCCTCCAAGCACGTTAGGAGTCACTAATGCACAATGTCAGGACCAGTCCCTCCTCCTAAGTGGTTGGGTTTCGGTATGCCTCCGGAATACTTGTTGAAGACACCTGGCACGTCTCAGGCGGCTGATATGAGAGGCAAGGCTCGTATGGCATCGGTACCCCCAAATATGCCGATGAATTAGAGTCCCCAGTATACTACAACCACTACTGCAAGGCCTTACACTGGGAATTCTCAAGCTCCACCGTTCTAGATGCCTAACGCATCGGCGGACTCAATGCTGATGCAACAGAGGTTTATGACTCAGCCAGGGTATGTCAATTCAATGATGATGCCCAATTACCAGTCATCGGCAGGACCTATGCCGATGAATGCCAATAGCGGATGGCTTGGGCAGCAAGTCTTTCCGCAAATGCCCCAACAGAATCATCAGGCTACAGGGTTTCAGCAAGGCCAGATCTACCCCGGATTCCAGAATCAAGGGTTGCCCAACCAGCCAGTGAATCCTGGGCAGCAGATCGGCGGACAGTAGATCGGCGGGCAACAGTTTGGCAGACAGCAGATTGGTGGCCAAGTGATTAACCCAATGTTCCATGCAGATCGTGCACCGCACAGACACGTGGAAGCTTACCAGCAGATGCCAGATCCGCAACCGCCTCATCGGCAAGATGCCGATGCTTATTGGGCCGATAAGATCGCTGAAGTAATGAGAGACCAGTTTGGGATAAAACCCAAAGTCAATACTTACTCTTATCGGACACCGTATCCTCCTGCATATGATTTAATCCCACTTCCAAATCGGTACAAAGTGCCGGATTTTACTAAGTTTTCTGGGCAGGACGATACATCAACCATGGAGCATGTCAACAGGTTCATCATCCAATGCGGAGAAGCTGCCAACAGGGACGAGTTAAGGGTTCGCCTGTTCTCGTCATCATTATATGGATCGGCCTTCACTTAGTTTATATCACTACCTCCCAATTCAGTGATTACTTGGGCCGACCTAGAGAAACAATTCCACAAATACTTCTTTTCTGGAGTCCATGAGAAGATCACCGATTTGGTCAAATTGAAGCAACGCAATGATGAATCGGTTGAAAGTTTTGTGCAGAGGATACGGGAGGTCAAGAACAAATGTTATAGTTTGGTTTTGGATGATTGGCAGCTAGCCAATTTAGCTTTCCAGGGTTTGTTGCCCCACATCAGGGACAAATATGCATCTCAGGAGTTTGAAAGCTTAAGTCATTTGGTGTAGAGAATTTCTGATCAAGATATCAAGCCTTTTGAGCCCAAGAGAGCATAGAATAAAAAGGTATCATTTGTGGATGAAGCGGCAAGCTCGGACTCTGATGAAGAACCAATCATCGGCTTCGCAAAATGGGTAAAGAATAAGAAGCCAATGTCTTGTCCTTTTGGGCACAAAGAGCCAGAGAAGTTCGCATTTGACATCACTAAGGCCGATAGGATATTTGACTTTCTACTTCAGGAGGGTCAGATCAAATTGTCACCCAATCATGTAATCCCTTCGGCTGAAGAATTAAAAAGGACGAAGTACTGCAAATGGCACAATGCAACTTCTCACAGCACCAAAGAGTACAAAGTTTTTAGACAACAGTTGCAATCGGCTATAGAATCTGGAAGGATCAAATTCGACAGCTCTAAAGCTCAGAAGCCGATGAAGATTGATCAACATCCTTTCCCAACAAACATGCTGGATGCTAAGGGAAAGGCCAAGGTCTTAACATCGGAAGCAGCTGAAAGAAGTGCATCGGTGGATCCTCAGCACCAGATCACCACTACCGATGCGAAAGGAAAAGGCTTGATCCAGGAGGGAACTAACTCAGGAAGGCCTCCCCGATCCGGTATTGTAATAACTCACAGAAGGCCTCGGGAAACTTGGCAGCAACGTGAGGATCGGTATCGGCGCCAGCAAGAGGACTATCGTAGGGAAGAAGAAAGACGCCGACAGGAGTGGAATCGGCATAGGGATCACTGGAATTGTCCGTTCTTCGTCCATTGTTGGGAGGAAAATATCAAGCTTCCTACTGTCAGAGATTGTCCTGAGTGCAATGGTTATGATCGGTATGACAGATCCGACCGACGCTATCGCGATGATGATCGGCGATTCAATGGGCCGATTAGGGGGAAAGCGTCCGTTCATGATCGACTGGGGGGCAGGCTCAGTGTGCACGACAGGCTCGGTGATTGTGTTGAATATTTTCCCAGGAACCAGGAAGAACTTGAAGAGATGGCTAATGCGCGGGTTCCCGATGAGTTCATCTTCTGCAGGGACGCCAATACTTATCGGATGGAGTCAAGGGAAAATCATCGCCCATCGGTAAGGCAGCCGCAACTTCCTCCATGGTGTCCAGAGGGGTTGACCAGGACACAGAAGAGAAGACTGCAGCGCGAGAGGCGAGAGGAGTTAAGCAAGGGCGAGAACTCTGGTCAACCTGGGGATCAACAATCGGATCCTAAGGGAAAAGGGCCATCGGTAGATGTCAACATGGTATTTATGTTGCCGATGGAATTCCTTGCGCCGTCCAGCGATGATGAGTTGGAGTTTTCCGACCAGATAGCTCAGTTGGCTCTGGATCCGATGACAGCTATCTTTGAAAAGCCTGCCGATGATGAAAGGCAGCATCTTAAGGCTCTGTTTGTCAAAGGAAGGGTTGATGGTCAGCCGATGACCAAGATTTTAATCGATGGTGGGGCTGCTATCAATTTCATGCCATACGCAGTGTATCGGAAGCTTGGGAAAGGAGATCAGGATTTGACCAAGACCGATATGATGCTCAAAGCTTTGAGGGCAACGTGTCTCCAATTAAGGGGGCAATATGCGTTGAGTTGACCATCAGCAGCAAAACCTTGCTGACAACCTTCTTCGTGATCAGTGGAAAAGGTGCTTATAATTTGCTGCTGGGAAGAGATTGGATTCATGCCAATTATTGCATCCCGTCTACAATGCACCAGTGCTTGGTCCAGTGGGTAGGTGACAAGATTGAGATTGTCCTGGGAGATTCTTCCTATGTCATTGCATCGGCAGAGGCAGATACCTACGAAAGAACTAGGTGTATTTCAGGAGAAGTTTGGGAAAATGATTTTCTCAAGGTTGCCGATTATGAAATTCCACCGATCCAAGCAGTCGGTTCTGATGAAGGTTTTTAATGGATAGGTTCGCCGATGATGGAAAATTAGGCTAGGGGTTCACATCGGCCGATGATTTGGTAGAAGTAGACATAGGTAGTGGTGATAAACCTAGACCTACTTTTATTAGCGCTAAGTTAAATTCTGAGTGTAAGCAGCAGTTAACTGATTTGTTAAAGGAATATAAAGATTACTTTGCTTGGGATTATACTGAGATGCCTGGTTTGGACCGATCAATTGTTGAACATCGGTTACCTATCAAGTCTGGATTTCGGCCACATCAACAGCCAGCTTGCCGATGTAATCCTAATATTCTTCCTGATATTAAGGCCGAAATAACCAAACTTATTGAAGCTAAATTTATTTGGCAGTGTCGGTATGCCGAGTGGATTTCCAATGTGGTTCCAGTCTACAAGAAAAATGGGAAGCTTCGGGTTTGCATTGATTTCAGGAATCTCAATAAAGCTACGCCTATGGATGGCTACCCGATGCCAGTTGCCGATCTACTGGTTGATGCTGCGGCTGGGCATCGGATCATCAGCTTTATGGATGGCAATGCAGGATACAATCAAATATTCATGGCTGAAGAAGATATTCCAAAGACCGCATTTAGATGTCCCGGTCATGTTGGATTGTTTGAATGGATAGTCATGACCTTTGGCTTGAAGAATGCTGGTGCTACTTATCACAGAGCCATGAATTTTATATTTCATGAGTTCATCGGCAAGCTGGTGGAAATTTATATTGATGATGTGGTGGTTAAGTCTGGAGATTTCACAAAGCATCTTGCCGATTTACGAAAGGTGTTGGAATGCACAAGGAAGCATGGTTTGAAGATGAATCCCAATAAGTGTGCATTTGGTGTATCGGCAGGACAGTTCCTTGGTTTCATGGTGCATCAGAGGGGGATTGAGATTAGTCAAAGATCCATTGATGCTATCAACAAAATAGTTGCTCCTACCAACAAGACTGAGCTCCAATCCTTGATCGGCAAGGTAAATTTTATCAGGAGGTTTATATCTAATTTGTCTGGTAAAATTCGTGCTTTCAGTCCTTTACTTAAGTTGAAAGCCGATCAAGAATTCGTGTGGGGGAAAGAACAACAATTGGCCTTGGATGAAATCAAGAATTATTTGGTGAATCCTCCAGTTCTGATTCCACCTCAGCAAGGGAAGCCCTTCAGATAGTATTTGTCTACCGATGGGGTGGTCACCGGTTCGGCTTTAATTCAAGAATTTGAAGGGAAGGAACGTGTGATTTACTATTTAAGTAGGAGGTTGATTGATGCTGAGACCAGGTATTCGGCTATTGAGAAACTATGCTTATGCTTGTATTTCTCCTGTATTAAGTTAAGGCATTATTTGCTATCGGCCGAATGCACTGTTATTTGCAAAGATGATGTGGTCCGGTACATGCTATCTATGTCGATCATGAGTGGCAGGATCGGTAAGTGGATTTTGGCACTGTCAGAATTCGATCTACGTTACGAATCGGCTAAAGCGGTTAAAGGGCAGATTATGGCCGATTTTGTGACTCAACATTGTGGTACAGTGGAGGCTTTGGAGATTGTACCTTGGACGCTCTTCTTTGATGGATCCACGTGTGACCGGGGGCAGGAATCGGCATAGTGTTAATTTCCCCTCGGGGGAGGAAATATGAGTTCTCCTTGCCGATTGTTGCCACGTCAACAAATAATCAGGCTGAGTATCAAGCGTTGATAAAGGGGTTGGAATTGCTAAGAGAAGTTCATGCTGATGCTGTTGAAGTCTTTGGGGATTCTATGCTGGTTATAAATCAATTGGCTGGAAGTTATGAGTGCCGAAGCGAGGTCTTGATAACATATCATGAAAGGAGCATGCAATTGTTAAACGAATTCAAGGACTTCTGATTAGAGCATGTTCCTTGATTGCATAATGAAGAGGCCAATCGGTTGGCTCAGCATGCCTCGGGATATCAGCCCATGATTAATGCAATATCGGCAGTCGGTGCCGCTGATTGGAGAAAAGAAATCATTGATTATTTAAAGGATCCATCCAAGAAAGTTGAGAGACGTGTTCGGTTTCAAGCCACCAAGTATGTGCTCCTTGAGGAGAAGTTATATTACCGAACTATCGATGGAATTCTTCTCAGATGTTTAGGTGATGATGAGGCTAAGAATTTGATGGGAGAAATCCATGAAGGAGTATGTGGGGCACATCAGTCGGCTTTTAAGATGAAGTGGATGATTAGAAGAAATGGGTATTACTGGCCGACTATACTTGAAGATTGTTTTAAGTATTTTAAGGGGTGTCAAAGATGTCAGAAATTTGGCAATGTTCAAAGGGCACCTGCATCGGCCATGAATCCTATCATCAAGCCTTGGCCGTTTCGGGGATGGGCTATTGATTTGATCGGCCAGATTTATCCGCCATCCAGCAAAGGACATAAATTTATTATGGTTGCCACCGATTATTTCACCAAATGGGTTGAAGCTACTCCTTTAAAGAAAGTAACATCGGCCAATATGATTGATTTTTTGAAAGAGCATATTATCTACCGATTTGGAATTCCTCAAACAATTACTACCGATCTGTCACAGAACCGACCAAATTATAAGAGTTCAAGTGCAGAAACGATCGTCAAACAATCAAGTTTCTAAACTTGAGCCCATATAATCCCGGTAGTCAATCGAAATCACGAAGGACTTCAAACCAACTCGCAACAAACCAAGATCGTAATAGTTCAGCATAAACACAACGATTGTTACATAGTCATTCATTGCCGACGAAGCGGCACCACATCGGAGTCATTAAGTTATTACAACCCAAGTTTGAAGTAGCGGAAGCAAAATAGTTACACACATCCGTTCAAAGTTCAGTTCACAAGTTTGTTACTGCCAGAGTCTAGGTCATCCTTCCAAAAGCATCATAGACGAGAAGAGTAGAGAACCATGCCCAACGGTTAGTCCTCATCCCCAGCGGGATGGAGACAGGTCTTGCAGAAACCGTCATAGAAGATATCATCTGCAACAGGTGGGAATAAACCCTGAGTACGAGGATGTACTCAGCTAGACTTACCCGTCTAGTAAAACACAAAAGACACCAAGATCATGCAAGGCTAAATCTTAAGTGGAGCTGGTTGACTCACCTTTTGCCAAAAGCTTAACTTACAACTAAGTTATTTTAAGGGCATCATATTTATTTATCATCAGCCTACCACTAGATTAGCACCTGTACTACAACACATCACTTGATTATTACAAACAATATTAACCATATCAAATTCATCATATGTTCTTCTTGCTATCATCATTATCACGAACCAAGTTCATTAGTGAATGCTACGTTTGCCGCTGCTCTGTCAAGTTCTCACTAACCGGGAGAGACGGCGATTCGAATCGAATTCCTATCCAGCTGGAGGGTTATTCCTAGCACTCACCCAGGCATCCCCTGCCGGAGAGCCAAAGGGTCACCTTTGGTACGACTCAGGAATCACGGCTCCGATCAGCGCCGCACTCCCAGGGCTACCACTCTGCCAGGGAGGTCAGGAATTTTAACTCACCTGCCTTTGGACTTACGCCAATGGTCCCCCGACACCGCACTTCCTCCGGTAGTGCGCACTTTATACTTGCCGGTCTTCCGGCCTGAGTCATACTACTCGGCTTCGTGGTCGGAACGAGTTATCCGGCCAACTAAGTGTCAGGCATGCGTTCAACATGACAAGAGGACGTACAACGATCGGTCCTTAGCTGCCACAGACGGAGTTACTACACACTTGCAAAACTCCGCCCGGCTTAAGTCAATTTAACCAGGTTCCATCCACGATAGCACATATAGACCATCGTGACCCGACACAACCCTATATCGCGCGGATGACAGAATATCACCCGACTTCTACCGATTAAAGCATAGCTAAGCTGCTACTCGAACCTAACTCTACAACCAGGGAGGGTGAGTTATCTGGACAAGGATAGAGTAGAATGCAGCAACAGTTTCATCACAACTCCTATACGTAATGCATCAATAGATATAACGTATTAAGTAAACTTTTCGGAATTAAGGGAAGACTTAGAATGCTCCGGGGCTTGCCTTTCACGAACGATGCCGGCTCGTGATTCGGGCACTCAACTTCTTCTTCCGGCTCCTCGAGTCCGGCTTGCTGGACCTCCACTTCCTGGCTGCCCTCCTGACCTTCGGGATTCGCTTGGAGCTCGAAGGAAACTGCCACGTCCGGTGCACCTATTGCATGCTCGATGAATGAGAAGGTGCACATGCTACAGATGAATGCTTAATAACACAAGCAACTCACTGGACACTCATTTACGGAGCAAGAGTTATACTAACTCACATAAATAAACAAGTTAACATAACCCAAAACCTATCATGACACTAAAGCAGCAAACGAAACAAAACAAGTACGCTCAGTAAATAAATCATAATTATAGATAGACAGGTCCAACAAACATGACAGCAAGATTCATACATGAAACTGGTCATTTAAACAAAGTTCCAAGTTCTGTCCCAGAAAAACAGAGAACACCTATTTCTGGAACCCAACTTGGAACATCTATAACTTTTAAACTACTTGGCCAAATGACTTCAAATTTAAACCACAGCTGGCTCTATAAGTTTAGAACAACTTTGATTTAGACAAGTTTCACAGAAAGTCAAGTTATCATTAAGCAAAGTTAAATTGCTCACTTGCTGTCCAGAACAGCATTTAACCCTATAGTTAATTATTTAATGACATGATCAAAACACAAACCATGCCAACCATATGACTCGTGAGCACAAACATATTACAAGGTCACCAGATCATCAGTTGAAAACCCCAAAACAATTACTTAACAAGGTATTTATTAATTAACTTTAGATAAGGCATATTTACAAGATATTAGTTAAAGTGCTCAGAAAAATCTACAAAAATTACAGAGGCACAAGTATAACATCAGATCACCACCATAAAAATTCCAGGACCAATGCACATGCCAAATTAAAGATATGCATTTAACAAGTATCAAGGCATTTATTTCATAAATTCATAAACATGACTTATATAGTGTCAAACAACAGATTTCAGATTATTTACATCTTAGGAATACCATAAACAAGTTTACCACCAAAATAGAGCACCAGCATAAACACCAATTATTTTATGTGATTTAATTAAAGAAACAAGCCATATTTCAAACACAAATTACATATCATAACAACAGTGCTCCAAAAAATCATGAAATAATTATCAGAGCACTCCAATGCCATGCAGAGACCACCATAAAATTTTCAAAGCAAACTAAGCAGTATAACAAGAGATATGCATTTATCCAAGAATAATAAGATTAAATCCTTAATAAATAATTTCTCAGAAAACATGATTCATTTTATATTTTTATTAAATAGTAGCCATCTCAAGAAACAACACAAAATTTGTTTCACAATTTTTGGATCTCAGAAACAGGAGATATGATTTTTGCAAGAAAGCCAAAAATTAGGATTTTGAATAAAAGAAAAGGAGGGAAAGAGAGAGTCGCTGACAGTGGGTCCCATCTGTCAGGCTCTTCTTCCTCACGGCCGAGGCGATCTTCGCCGGCGATTTCTCCGCGACGGCGAGGTCTCCGGCCAAACCCAGGGCATCAACGTGATCCCCGAACCCTAACGGCTCGATTGACCCCACTTTTGCCACGGTGGAGCCACCGGAAGGGGCTCACCGTCGGCAATGGCGGCTCGGCGGAGGTGCTCGGCGTTACGCCGGAGCCCTCAGGCCGGTAGAGCGCGACCTAAGGCCTTCTACAGCACCAACGGAGTACGGCGAAGCTTCCTAGGTACGCGGCTTGGCCTGGATCCCCGTGGAAAGCGCTGGCCACGAGAGCACCCAACTCCGGCGGAAGCACGGCGGCGCTGCGCACCGTGTCCGGCGATGGAGAACCCGGTAGAGCGTCCACCAGGTGGCGCAAAAGCTCGCTAAGGACCTAAGCTACCTCTAGGACCTAACCAAAGATGATGAGAAGCCTCACAGCGCTCGGCATTGAGTTCGCCGGAGAAGAAGGTCACGGCGGACCGATTTGGGGGAAGAAGGGAATGTCGGCTCACCGGTGGGTTTCTCGGCGAGTTAGAGAGTGGAGCTTGGAGAGCGGCTCACGGCGGAGCTTTGGGTGGAGTTTGGTGGACGGAGACGCAGAGAGGAGCGCACACGAGCTCGCCGGAGTGAGCTCGCGGCGGAGAGCTCGCTGCGGACGAGGTTCAGGCGAGAGAGGGCGAGGCAGAGCGAAGTGGACGCGTCCACTCGCTCGGGGCGCCGCCGTGGAGGTCATGCACGCGACGGAAGCTGACAAGCGGGGCCAAACGTGGCGTACGGGCGACAAATGGCGACGGAGCTCTGCCGGCGGTCGGCCACGTCGACGAGGTCAGGCCCGATTCAGAAGAAAGGGTGCTCGTGTGACAGAGCCACTTCACCGGCGATTATCTCCCAAACCAGAGCGAATTAGGCGATGGCGTAGTTGACAAACTTGGAGTACTAGGCGAGATCTACAACTTTGTCAACTGGAGCAAAGGCCAGATCGGCCTGGATTGAAAGATATAGAGTTTCCAAAACCGATCGAGCAAACTGCAAAGCACCCAGGACTTAGAAAATTTTCTAAGTGTTGAAAACAGCCCCAAATCTGCCTTGTGGACCAATTTTGAGCTATTTGTGGTCATTTTCATGAGATGGCCATAAAACAACTTTTGTTCCTTATAAAATTTGCTACAACTTTGCTGTAGAAAGTTTTGACATGCAAACATTTTATGAAACACTTTTTAAAAGCCTAAGCAAAAGAGGTTTCTAGGGCCTATTTTCATAAGTATGACTTAGAAGCATATTTTGGAAAAGTGACCAACATGAACATTGTTCCCAAGATCAAGTTAAGCATAGATAAACTAATTACCAAGGCATTAAGCACAAACACAAGCATTGTTCACTCAAACATAAGCATAGGAAGCCTATTTAATCAATTTAAAACACATTTTTGCATAGAATGACATGGCTCAAGATAGATGATGATCATGATATGCTTTGGGTAAAAAAAAATGATGATGCTCATGCCATGCACATGCTTGATGCAACCATAACACTGGGGTGTTACAGCCCTCCCCCCTTACAAAAATCTCGTCCCGAGATTTGAAAGCTTACTGATTTTCGAAGAAGGTTTTGTAAACTTCTTTCAAATAATCCTCCGTCTCCCAAGTGGCATCTTCTTCCCCGTGGTTACTCCACAACACTTTGTAGAGCTTAACCACACGATTACGCGTTTCCTGTTCCTTGCGATCAAGAATCGCCATGGGTTTCTCCTCATACACCAAGTCTGACTTCAACTTGATATCTCGAATTTCCACTCGTTCCTCCGGTACACGAAGGCACTTCTTCAATTGCGATACGTGGAAGACAGGAAAAATGGCTCGAAGCGCAACTGGGAGTTGAAATTTGTATGCCACATTCCCTTTCTTTTCGAGAATCCGATAAGGTCCCACATAGCGAGGTGCAAGCTTTCGCTTGACTCCGAACCTTTGTACACCCTTCATCGGAGACACCTTGATGTACACGTGGTCACCAACTGAAAACTCAATCGGCTTCCTTCTCTTGTCGGCATAACTTTTCTGACAAGCTTGAGCAGCTTCCAGGTGTTGCTGGATAACACGGACTTTCTGCTCTGCTTCGTTCACGAAATCGATGTCGTAGTACCTTCGCTCTCCAGCTTCTACCCAATTCAACGGGGTTCGACACTTCCGACCGTACAAGGCTTCAAATAGAGCCATCTTGATACTCTCCTGATAACTGTTGTTGTAGGAGAACTCAGCTAATGGCAACCACTTAACCCAAGAACCTTTTGATGAGAGAGCACATGCCCTCAACATATCTTCAAGGATCTGGTTAACTCGTTCAGTTTGACCTGCTGTTTGGGGGTGATAAGCAGAGCTGCGGACCAAGTGAGTACCAATCTGCTCATGAAGACATTCCCAAAAACGAGCAGTGAACTGTGGTCCACGATCAGATATGATTGTTCGAGGCACACCATACTGGCGAACAATGTGCTCGAAATACAACTCCGCATACTGATGGGGACGATAGTCAGTTCGGACTAGAATAAATCGAGCAACCTTGGTCAAACGATCTACAACCACCCAGATAGAGTCATAACCCTTAACAGAAGTTGGGAGTCCACTGATGAAATCCATGCTGACTTCTTCCCATTTCCAACCAGGAATTGGCAAGGGTTGAAGCAAACCAGCTTTCAGCCTTCACGCGACAACAATTGTCACAACGAGCGACAAAAGCAGCTATCTCCTTTTTCATCTTTGTCCACCAAAACAAAGGTTTCAGATCCTGATACATCTTGCTACTACCAGGATGGATAGACAATTTGGATGAATGAGCTTCAGATAGGATCTGATTTCGCAGCTCGCGGTCTTTTGGGACCACAAGTCGATCCTTGAACCAAAGGATTCCGTTTTCATCAACCCGGAAATGCTTGGTTTCTTCTTCCTTCATCTTCCTCTTGATATGGTGGATGCCTACATCTGTCCGCTGCAGTTCGATGACTCGATTGCGAATGGTACTTTCCAGAGAAATCTGGTTGAGCACAAGCGGATTAATAAGATGTGACAACAACAGATCTTCCACTTGTATTGAGTGACAGTGCGCTTTCCGACTCAAGGCATCCGCCACCACGTTTGCCTTGCCCGGATGATAGTGCACTTGGAGATTATAGTCTTTAATCAACTCAAGCCACCTTCGCTGCCGCATGTTCAGTTCAGGTTGAGTGAAGATATACTTGAGGCTCTTATGATCGGTGTAGATATTACACAGATTACCCAGCAGATAATGCCTCCAGATTTTCAAAGCATGAACAACTGCTGCCAATTCTAAGTCATGAGTGGGGTAATTGACCTCATGCTTTCGAAGTTGGCGTGAGGCATACGCGATAACGCGACCTTCCTGCATCAACACACAGCCTAAACCAATGCCTGATGCGTCACAAAAGACATCGAAAGGCTTCTCGATATCAGGTTGAGCTAGGACAGGAGCTGATGTCAACAGTGTCCTCAACTTGTGGAATGCCTCTTCACACTCAGGTGTCCACACAAACTTTTCATCTTTCTGAAGTAGACGAGTCATAGGCTTGGATATTTTGGAGAACTCCGGAATAAATCGACGGTAATACCCAGCCAGACCGAGAAAACTCCGAACCTCGTGTACCGAAGTTGGAACTTTCCAATCCAGCACTTCTTGCACCTTAGCCGGATCCACCGATATGCCTTCTTCAGATAAGACATGGCCCAAGAAAGGTACTTTCTTTAGCCAAAACTCGCATTTGCTAAACTTAGCATAAAGTTGATGTTCGCGCAAACGCGACAACACTACACGCAGATGCTCTGCATGCTCCTCTTCATTGCAAGAATATACCAAGATATCATCAATGAAGACCACTACAAACTTGTCCAATTCGGGCATGAACACCGAATTCATAAGATACATGAAATGAGCAGGTGCATTCGTAAGCCCGAAGGACATGACAAGGTACTCATACAACCCATACCTCGTCGAGAAAGCCGTCTTAGGTATATCTTCGGGACGGATCTTGATCTGATGGTACCCAGATCGCAAATCAATCTTGGAGAATACCTTAGCTTTAGACAACTGATCAAACAAGATATCAATGCGAGGAAGAGGGTATTTGTTCTTGATAGTCACCGCATTTAGGGGACGATAGTCCACACACATGCGCAAAGATTGATCCTTCTTCTTCACAAAGATAGCCGGACAACCCCAAGGAGATGAACTAGGACGAATAAGACCCTTCTGCAACAACTCATTTAGTTGGGTCTTAAGCTCAGCTAATTCATTGGGCGGCATCCTATAAGGTCTTCTAGAGATAGGAGCGGTGCCTGGAATCAATTCAATTTTGAACTCCACATCCCGATCCGGAGGAAGCCCGGGCAAATCATCAGGAAATACGTCCGGAAGCTCACACACCACCGGAATATCCTGAATAGACTTAGATGTAACTGCATTCACAGTGCTACGGATTTGAATATCATGAGGGAGTTGCACTAGAAATGCCTCCTTGGTATTTGGGTCTTTCAACATCACTACACGAGTGGTGGTGTCTATAAGAACTCCATTACCACCCATCCACTTCATCCCCAGAATTACATCTATGCCCACACCGGGTAGAACAACCAGATCAGCAAGAAACTGACGGCCTCCTATCTCCAGAGTTGCCCCCAAAACCACTTGATTGGTGGAAATATCATTTCCCGCAGCACTAATACAATAACTGCCCTTATCAAGTGTGATGGTCTTGATGCTATGCTTAGCTACAAATTCAGAACTCACAAAAGAATGCGATGCTCCAGAATCAAAAAGCACGAGCGCATCATGTTGATTGACCAGAAACTTACCAGCCGTGACTACCTCACCAGCAGGGATTGCCTCCACAGTTGTGTAATGAACACGCCCCTGACGGACGTTCCCCTGGTTGCCCTTCTTTGGCGGGTAAGGACAGTTGCTCTGCCAATGCCCGGTCTGATTGCAGTTCCAGCACGGACGGTTGGCAGGTGGAGTCTTGGCATAGTTGGGACCCGTGTTGCCCCTAGGAAGAGCAATAGAGTACCCCTTGCGAAAACCCGTCTTTGCCTGGTTCTTCTTCACTGGAGGGCGGTATCGCTGGTTGGGGGTTGGAGCACGGAATGGTGGCTTAGCTGCCACTGGAGCCTTGGACTGAGATGACCCAGCACTGGCCTCAAAAGCCCTCTTGTGAGTCTTGGTCGCAGTGTACACAGTGTTATAGTTCTCTTGGGTGAGAGCATCACTGACAAACTCATTGAAAGTTGCACACTTAGTGCGGCCCATAGTCTTCAGCAATTTGGGACCCAAACCCCGCTTGAAACTAGCGATCTTTTTCGTCTCCGTGTTCACAAACTCAGGAGCATACCTAGACAAGTGATTGAAAGCATGCAAATACTCCTTCAGAGTCTTGTTGCCCTGAGTCAGCTGCATGAACTCGGTGTGCTTCATCTCCATAACACCCGGAGGAATGAAATGCCCTTTGAAAGCCTCACGGAAAAGATTCCAATCAATCACCGTGGCAGCCGGTAGAGCTTCCCGGTACTGATTCCACCAGATGCCCGCCGGTCCTTGCAGTTGGTGAGCTGCATACTCCGCCTTCAAACCTTCAGTCAACTGAAGTAGGCGAAACTTTTGTTCCACCGTATTCAGCCACTCTTCAGCTTGAAGGGGTTCTTCAGCTTCTCTGAAAGGTGGGGGCTTCGTATCCATGAAGTCCTTGAAGCTACTGTACTGGTTAGGAGCTGGCTCTTCCTGTGCATTACGGCCACCCTGATTTGCCATACGATTGATAGTTTCGGTGAGCATCCTCTGATTTTCCACCATCATTTGCATCAGCTCAGCTGGATTTGGTGGTGGAGGAGGAGGTGGTGGATTCATGTTTGCACGCTGTTCCGCACCCCAGGTGCCACGAGACATCTGTAAAGACACAGTCAGTGAGCATTGATGATGACAAGATTTGCCGTAGAAGAACTTATACTCATGCCTGAAAGTATTCGAGAGAATAGCTTTACAGAAAGGCACAACAATTCCATTCCACAAAACAACATCACCAATCCAACACATGACATAGATATCCGCAATACGCACCACAACGGAAAACATCGGCATAACATAACGATCATAAAGACTGCACAGAGGGTCCATGAAGTTATTACACCATCACAGTACATGCCATGAGTCAAGGTCAAAGTTTCGGATTACAACATGGTTACAAAAGCACCACAACCGACTGGCACACAACAAAAGATCTTGGCAGCAACTACCCACTACTCCCTACACTCCAGGCTCGTCGTCCGAGTCAGCGTCGAAGATCGCCTCTCCATCCTCGTTGCTAACCGGCTCGAGCTCCTCGTCCTCCACGTCCTCGTGTAAAGGTGGTGCAGCCGCTGCTGGCCCATCGACCTCCATACCATCATCCTCGGCCACAATCACCTGAGGTCCCACCTCTGGATACACAGGGATAGGGCGAGGAATAGGGTGTAGCAAGTTGTTAAGACGGTGAATCTCCACAAGACCAGCCTCAATCTGATCCTGTAGATAGTTCTCCCGCTCAAGCGACTGAACTCGGTGCATCTCCCATGCTTGGCGCCTGTTCTCCGACACGCGGAGTGCAGTATCTCTCTCACGGGTGAGCTGCACCAAGCGCTCCTGCAAGGTCTCCTTCTCTCTAGCTAACTGGCTCATCTGATCCTGCTTATGATCTCTCTCTGATGGCTTTCACCCACTGCTGCCTCCGATACTCCGCAATGTCTTCCCAGTCATTGCGGTCCTTCTGAGCTTGCTCCAGGAGCCTAGCTTGCTTGCGAAACTTGCGAGCACGCTTTTCAGCCTTCCGCTGCATCTCCTGGGCCCTGCGAACAGCCACCATCACCTGTGCATAGGTGCCCTCTCGCTGACTGATCAGCTTGAGTACAGCCATCATAGCACTCATAGCAGGACTAGAGCTCTCAGCTCTCTCTCCTCTGCCTCGAACCAAAGCACAACCATCAGCCTGTTTCCACTCCGCGGCTGCTGGGTCAGCACTAGGAATGGAGGCCGCTGGTCCTCCTGTCAGCTCGTCACCACACCTCTGACAGATGTCGAGCAGGATAGTCTGGGCTGCAACCTGAGCTGCCTCCCAAGGAGTTTGCCCATCTGAGCTGCAAGTCCAGCCTGTCCATGCAGGCTTGTCCCCATGTGGAGGAACAACTCCCTGCACAGCAAACCACTGGATCTCTCCTGTGCTCTCCATCTCCCACCAAGAGTACTGAGGTGGCTCAGTATACCCAACAGTCCGTAACACTCTCCAGAGCAGGGTAGGAGTGCCAAACTCGTGCAGGAAAGTGTCACTGGGACGAGGTGAGGCGGGTGCGTCCATCTGTGGAAAGGAATGGGAATACCATGGTAAAAGAGGATTAGTTGAAGCAACATTTATTTATTTAAAAAGGGACGAAATTGTAAGGGAAGGAGCAGATAGAATGTATGTATGAATGCGACATGATGCATGCACGAACCGTACGTCCTCACAAACTTAGAAAATTAATATTCTAACGGATATACGGTGGCATACATTCGTCTCTCGATACGGTAACTATCGGTTTACACGTACGTTGTTACAGTACCTGCAGAAAACTTCATTTCAGCCCAACAGTTCCCAATATATATCACTCAAGAAAGCAGTAAACTAAGTGCCCATTGCTTGGGCATGCCCAACATGCTCAAACAATGACACCACAACTACCCGAGAAATTAAACACTCCCCAATTAAGTTTCTTTCGTGGTTCCATGGTTTCGACATGTAGCCACTCCAGAAAACCACCGCGAACACTCCCCTAGACCGCCGTTTGGACGATCATGCTCTCACAGCTCCCACTTACCTGAGCGTAGGTGCGACGTTGCATAATTTAAATCTAGCGACATATGTGGCTAATTCACATATGAAGGCTACCTCCACCATTAGACCACAGGGTAGCATAGTGCGGTCATCACACATCCATACCTGAGTACTGCCGGAGATGCATAAATAAACCCCCCCCCAAGTCAGTACTTAAATAGCCACCTAGAGTCCTTATGTGGGCAAGGAGGATTCGACCACTGGCATAACTTGATTACTTATTAAACACCATTTTATTTAAAAACTCTTTTGTTTTAAATACACAAACGCTGCATTTATAATGCTGAACTTGCTCCGATGCCAGCTGTCACAGAACCGACCAAATTATAAGAGTTCAAGTGCAGAAACGATCGTCGAACAATCAAGTTTCTAAACTTGAGCCCATATAATCCCGGTAGTCAATCGAAATCACGAAGGACTTCAAACCAACTCGCAACAAACCAAGATCATAATAGTTCAGCATAAACACAATGATTGTTACATAGTCATTCATTGCCGACGAAGCGGCACCACATCGGAGTCATTAAGTTATTACAACCCAAGTTTGAAGTAGCGGAAGCAAAATAGTTACACACATCCGTTCAAAGTTCAGTTCACAAGTTTGTTACTGCCAGAGTCTAGGTCATCCTTCCAAAAGCATCATAGACGAGAAGAGTAGAGAACCGTGCCCAACGGTTAGTCCTCATCCCCAGCGGGATGGAGACAGGTCTTGCAGAAACCGTCATAGAAGATATCATCTGCAACAGGTGGGAATAAACCCTGAGTACGAGGATGTACTCAGCTAGACTTACCCGTCTAGTAAAACACAAAAGACACCAAGGATCATGCAAGGCTAAATCTTAAGTGGAGCTGGTTGACTCACCTTTTGCCAAAAGCTTAACTTACAACTAAGTTATTTTAAGGGCATCATATTTATTTATCATCGGCCTACCACTAGATTAGCACCTGTACTACAACACATCACTTGATTATTACAAACAATATTAACCATATCAAATTTATCATATGTTCTTCTTGCTATCATCATTATCACGAACCAAGTTCATTAGTGAATGCTACGTTTGCCGCTGCTCTGTCAAGTTCTCACTAACCGGGAGAGACGGCGATTCGAATCGAATTCCTATCCAGCTGGAGGGTTATTCCTAGCACTCACCCAGGCATCCCCTGCCGGAGAGCCAAAGGGTCACCTTTGGTACGACTCAGGAATCGCGGCTCCGATCAGCGCCGCACTCCCAGGGCTAGCACTCTGCCAGGGAGGTCAAGAATTTTAACTCACCTGCCTTTGGACTTACGCCAATGGTCCCCCGCACACCGCACTTCCTCCGGTAGTGCGCACTTTATACTTGCCGGTCTTCCGGCCTGAGTCATACTACTCGGCTTCGCGGTCGGAACGAGTTATCCGGCCAACTAAGTGTCAGGCATGCGTTCAACATGACAAGAGGACGTACAACGATCGGTCCTTAGCTGCCACAGACGGAGTTACTACACACTTGCAAAACTCCGCCCGGCTTAAGTCAATTTAACCATGTTCCATCCACGATAGCACATATAGACCATCGTGACCCGACACAACCCTATATCGCGCGGATGACAGAATATCACCCGACTTCTACCGATTAAAGCATAGCTAAGCTGCTACTCGAACCTAACTCTACAACCAGGGAGGGTGAGTTATCTGGACAAGGATAGAGTAGAATGCAGCAACAGTTTCATCACAACTCCTATACGTAATGCATCAATAGATATAACGTATTAAGTAAACTTTTCGGAATTAAGGGAAGACTTAGAATGCTCCGGGGCTTGCCTTTCACGAACGATGCCGGCTCGTGATTCGGGCACTCAACTTCTTCTTCGGGCTCCTCGAGTCCGGCTTGCTGGACCTCCACTTCCTGGCTGCCCTCCTGACCTTCGGGATTCGCTTGGAGCTCGAAGGAAACTGCCACGTCCGGTGCACCTATTGCATGCTCGATGAATGAGAAGGTGCACATGCTACAGATGAATGCTTAATAACACAAGCAACTCACTGGACACTCATTTACGGAGCAAGAGTTATACTAACTCACATAAATAAACAAGTTAACATAACCCAAAACCTATCATGACACTAAAGCAGCAAACGACACAAAACAAGTATGCTCAGTAAATAAATCATAATTATAGATAGACAGGTCCAACAAACATGAAATTGTCTACAATTAATCTTTAAACATGACAGCAAGATTCATACATGAAACTGGTCATTTAAACAAAGTTCCAAGTTCTGTCCCAGAAAAACAGAGAACACCTATTTCTGGAACCCAACTTGGAACATCTATAACTTTTAAACTACTTGGCCAAATGACTTCAAATTTAAACCACAGCTGGCTCTATAAGTTTAGAACAACTTTGATTTAGACAAGTTTCACAGAAAGTCAAGTTATCATTAAGCAAAGTTAAATTGCTCACTTGCTGTCCAGAACAGCATTTAACCCTATAGTTAATTATTTAATGACATGATCAAAACACAAACCATGCCAACCATATGACTCGTGAGCACAAACATATTACAAGGTCACCAGATCATCAGTTGAAAACCCCAAAACAATTACTTAACAAGGCATTTATTAATTAACTTTAGATAAGGCATATTTACAAGATATTAGTTAAAGTGCTCAGAAAAATCTACAAAAATTACAGAGGCACAAGTATAACATCAGATCACCACCATAAAAATTCCAGGACCAATGCACATGCCAAATTAAAGATATGCATTTAACAAGTATCAAGGCATTTATTTCATAAATTCATAAACATGACTTATATAGTGTCAAACAACAGATTTCAGATTATTTACATCTTAGGAATACCATAAACAAGTTTACCACCAAAATAGAGCACCAGCATAAACACCAATTATTTTATGTGATTTAATTAAAGAAACAAGCCATATTTCAAACACAAATTACATATCACAACAACAGTGCTCCAAAAAATCATGAAATAATTATCAGAGCACTCCAATGCCATGCAGAGACCACCATAAAATTTTCAAAGCAAACTAAGCAGTATAACAAGAGATATGCATTTATCAAAGAATAATAAGATTAAATCCTTAATAAATAATTTCTCAGAAAACATGATTCATTTTATATTTTTATTAAATAGTAGCCATCTCAAGAAACAACACAAAATTTGTTTCACAATTTTTGGATCTCAGAAACAGGAGATATGAATTTTGCAAGAAAGCCAAAAATCAGGATTTTGAATAAAAGAAAAGGAGGGAAAGAGAGAGTCGCTGACAGTGGGTCCCATCTGTCAGGCTCTTCTTCCTCACGGCCGAGGCGATCTTCGCCGGCGATTTCTCCGCGACGGCGAGGTCTCCGGCCAAACCCAGGGCATCAACGTGATCCCCGAACCCTAACGGCTCGATTGACCCCACTTTTGCCATGGTGGAGCCACCGGAAGGGGCTCACCGTCGGCAATGGCGGCTCGGCGGAGGTGCTCGGCGTTACGCCGGAGCCCTCAGGCCGGTAGAGCGCGACCTAAGGCCTTCTACAGCACCAATGGAGTACGGCGAAGCTTCCTAGGTACGCGGCTTGGCCTGGATCCCCGTGGAAAGCGCTGGCCACGAGAGCACCCAACTCCGGCGGAAGCACGGCGGCGCTGCGCACCGTGTCCGGCGACGGAGAACCCGGTAGAGCGTCCACCAGGTGGCGCAAAAGCTCGCTAAGGACCTAAGCTACCTCTAGGACCTAACCAAAGATGATGAGAAGCCTCACAGCGCTCGGCATTGAGTTCGCCAGAGAAGAAGGTCACAGCGGACCGATTTGGGGGAAGAAGGGAATGTCGGCTCACCGGTGGGTTTCTCGGCGAGTTAGAGAGTGGAGCTTGGAGAGCGGCTCACGGCGGAGCTTTGGGTGGAGTTTGGTGGATGGAGACGCAGAGAGGAGCGCACACGAGCTCGCCGGAGTGAGCTCGCGGCGGAGAGCTCGCTGCGGACGAGGTTCAGGCGAGAGAGGGCGAGGCAGAGCGAAGTGGACGCGTCCACTCGCTCGGGGCGCCGCCGTGGAGGTCATGCACGCGACGGAAGCTGACAAGCGGGGCCAAACATGGCGTACGGGCGACAAATGGCGACGGAGCTCTGCCGGCGGTCGGCCACGTCGACGAGGTCAGGCCCGATTCAGAAGAAAGAGTGCTCGTCTGACAGAGCCACTTCACCGGCGATTATCTCCCAAACCAGAGCGAATTAGGCGATGGCGTAGTTGACAAACTTGGAGTACTAGGCGAGATCTACAACTTTGTCAACTGGAGCAAAGGCCAGATCGGCCTGGATTGAAAGATATAGAGTTTCCAAAACCGATCGAGCAAACTGCAAAGCACCCAGGACTTAGAAAATTTTCTAAGTGTTGAAAACAGCCCCAAATCTGCCTTGTGGACCACTTTTGAGCTATTTGTGATCATTTTCATGAGATGGCCATAAAACAACTTTTGTTCCTTATAAAATTTGCTACAACTTTGCTGTAGAAAGTTTTGACATGCAAACATTTTATGAAACACTTTTTAAAAGCCTAAGCAAAAGAGGTTTCTAGGGCCTATTTTCATAAGTATGACTTAGAAGCATATTTTGGAAAAGTGACCAACATGAACATTGTTCCCAATATCAAGTTAAGCATAGATAAACTAATTACCAAGGCATTAAGCACAAACACAAGCATTGTTCACTCAAACATAAGCATAGGAAGCCTATTTAATCAATTTAAAACACATTTTTGCATAGAATGACATGGCTCAAGATAGATGATGATCATGATATGCTTTGGGTAAAAAAAAATGATGATGCTCATGCCATGCACATGCTTGATGCAACCATAACACTGGGGTGTTACACGATCAGGGTACTATGTTCACATCGGGGGAGTTTGATGAATTTGCAATCGGTATGGGAATTAAAGTATTAAATTCTTCTCCTTACTATGCTCAAGCTAATGGGCAGGCCGAGGCATCTAACAAAGTAATTATCAAGCTTATTAAACGAAAGATTGAGGAAAATCCTAGGAGGTGGCACACATTGTTAAACGAAGCTTTATGGTCGTACCGGATAGCTTGTCATGGATCGACCAAGGTTTCACCTTATCAGTTGGTGTATGGGCATGATGCAGTGTTACCTTGGGAAACTAAGATTGGGTCTAGGCGACTATCTTTTCAAGATCAATTGGCTACCGATGATTATGCTACTTTGATGACAGACGAGTTGGATGATCTAGCAGGACATCGGCTAAGGGCTTTGATGAGTATAGAAGAGAATAAGAAGAGAGTTGCCAGATGGTATGATAAGAAGGTAAAAGCTAAGGAGTTTGCCGATGGAGACTTAGTATGGAAATTAATCTTACCGATTGGGACTAAAAGTTCAAAATTTGGGAAGTGGTATCCCAATTGGGAGGGTCCCTATCGGATAAGTCGATCGGCTCCTGGTAATGCCTATATTTTAGAAACTCTCGAAGGAGTTGAATTTCCCAGAGCATTAAATGGCAAATATCTAAAAAAGTACTACCCCAGCATATGGGTAAAAAAGTACTATCCCAGAGCATTAAATGGCAAATATCTAAAAAAGTACTACCCCAGTGCATGAAAGTTTAAGTGCCGATAACATTCCTATCGGCTGGATCAAAATGTATCTGGAGCTGGACTTAGTGTTTTAAGAGGTGCCGATAATAGTCCTATCGGCTAGACCAAGATACTGAGAGTGCTCAAAGGGAGAGAGTAGGATGTATCGCCGATGAAGGGTTCATGTGTTCAGCAGCACCTGGATTGTCGATATGGCGCGCAGACGGATCTGGTTGGCTTCTTCTATCTCCTTCACGTCGTCATCGGCAGAGCCCTCTACTGGCTTCAGCTTTTTCTTCATTTGCAGCGCCTTGCGGCCATGGACATTTCGCTCTTGTTCAAGGAGTTTGATCGCCTCAGGCAGCTGGTTCTCCTCTTGTTGAGCTTGGGACAAGGCGTCTTCTACTTGCTTAAGTTCTGCCAGCAGGGCTTCTCTTTTTGCCGACAGGTCAGAAATCTTCTGCTTCAGTGCATCTCCTGAGGACTTTAAGATGCCGATGTTCTTGTGTTTCTCATCGGCAAGGAGCTTCACCTTCATCATCTCTTCAGAGAGCTGGGCATGAGCAGCTCTATCGGCAAGACGTTGGGCAGCCCTCTGGTACTGCAGTTGACGGCTCTCCAGATGTGCAGCTTGAAAAAGAACTTCTTCTGCATCGGTAGGGATTTGGCCTCTGAGGGTCTTGAACAAAGCCTTGGCTGGATCAGAATCATCAACCAATTGGGTTGTGTCTTGGTGGAGGAGGGCCGACAATTCTTCCAACTTTGCCCTGATTTCTGCCGATGTGATTCCGACTGCTCGAGAAGAGCTTGCCTCCTCACCTTCATCTTCAGAGATGTCGATGGCAAAAGAGAACAAACTGTCGGGGGAGTCCTGTTTCTGAAAAGGAAATGGAATAAGTTATCCTATGGTTAAGTAGTGACAAATGATACAGACAGAGATTGGATAACTTACTTGTTTCAGGGCAATCTCTCGCCTCTGACTAGATGATGCCGATGGAATCACAGGCTGATCGGCTGGGGTTGCCAATGGGACTATGTCGGCTGAAAGAATAACAGAGATAATCGTAAGACAGAGGAAATAGGGTCATCGGCAGTAAGTTCGTAGAAAGTGTGTTACCTTGAGGAGGGGCAATACTTGACTGGATGGAAGAAACTACCGATGCTATAATGGAACCTACTGGATTGGTAGTTTGCTCATGCACGTCAGTCGATGTGTCTTCTGGCTGAGGTACTTCTGGCTAGGGCTCTTCTGGTTGGGGTTCTTCCACTTGGGGTGCTTCTTGTGGCTGAGAAGGAGATGGTACCTGCTGCGTCTGTGTTTCTAGAGAAGAGGGAGAAGATTCTACCGGGATTGGAGATACTGGGGGAAGAGAAGGCGTTGCTACTTTTTGGCGCTTTGCTTGTGCTCTGGTATTTTTGGCACCTTTTCTCTTCGGCTGGCTGGACTGGGGGGCATCGGCACTTGTACTCCTGGTCCTTGCCGATGCGCCGGTGTGCTGTATCAAGAATAAGGATTCGTGAGTACGAGTGTAACAAATGTAGGAATGGAATCGGTAAAGAAATTTGAAGGTTTACCTTGAAGGCTTGTGCCAAAGCGGAGGCAGCCACCGATGGAGATGTCTTTGTGCGCTTGGTGGTGACTTTCTTCAGGCGCACACCTCGATGCATTATAGCAGCTAAAGTGGGAGCGTTGTTGCCGATTGAAGAGATTGAACCTGATGGAAAAAGATCAATCGGCTTGCCACTCCTGCTGACCGATGGGGGAACGTTATCAACCTACAATACAATACAGAAAGTGAGTTACCGATGGAAATAAAAGTGAAAGAATCGAGACATCGGTTTGGAAATACTTAGAGTGTTAGCGGGAACTTTGTACTGGGGGTCGATCATGCCGCGGTACGTAAGAGCTGATTTGCAGAACAAATGCTCCTTCCATTCTTCCCACCATTGTTTGTACGCCTGAGTGATGAAGAGGCCGGGATCCACTCTGATAAATCTGCATCTGTATCGGCACTCGATGGCAGTTGAGCTACTCGGGTCCACTCGAGAAGGCTAGTGATGGTTTCCCTGGGTTTTATCACATCGGCATAACAGAGTGCGATCGGTAGCTGACCGAAAGCTAGTTGGCGGGCTAGTGCCGATGGATTATAAAACTCATAGGTTTGGTTGGAAGCTTCCCACTGCCAAAGAAGTTTACTGGTATAGCTCTGGGAGTGATCAGTGCCATCATCACATCGTGATCTTTGTTGAGAGCATCATTGAATGGATGGAAAACCAAAGGAAACATGGTATGTGGATCTTCATAGGGCATCCACGCTCGCTGCTCTATGGTTAGGCCTTTGTACAGGGTCTGGAAGAATCGGCTAACCTGGTTGGCGTTTCTACCGGTACCGGATAGAACTATGATAGCCTCACCAAAGTTCAGAGGAGGACGAGTTGCCGATTCTTCTTCCTCCAATTCATAATCTTCGGCTATATCCCTAGGGAAGCGTTGTGCGAAGAGGTTGAACTCAAGACGCTTGTGCATATGGAGACTGAGCCACATATTGATAAACCACCAGGGGCCCCCTAAGTTGCTGATGCATTGACCAAGTAGGAGTTTTCTGGCTACTTGGTGGAGGAGGTGGTAAACCGAGCCAAGCAGATATCGGCCGAGGGGAAATCGGCCACCATTAGCTAATCTCTCTGCTGCCGATAGGTAGACAGAGGTTGGTCCTACCGATCGGCCACAGAACACAAACTTGTCCAGCCACATGTTCAGGAAGGTGGTTTGTTCCTTTATATTGACAGGCCCCGTTCTGCGGTACTTCTGGATGTACCCAGACCAGCCGCCGATAGGGCGGGTGTCCACTTTGGGGCTAGGCGTAGTGTCAAACGGGTGACTACTATCGGCAGTGGATACGTCTAGGCCGGTGAGCATGAGCACATCGGCAAGAGTGGGAGAAGCAGGGCCGTGGCCAAAGAAAAAGGCATTGAGCGTGTCTGACTAGAAATATGATGCAGCTATCAGTAGTGATTCATTCCTATGCATATCGGCAATGGACAACCTAATGCATTGGTCCAGTTTTCGCTCACCCCACTAAACCTCATTTGAGTGGCTGAATCTCAAGAACCAATCCTTCCATCCCACTGTTGGATTGGGCCAGGAACGTGTTGACACCGTTTTTGGGCACGTGTCCATGATTGGAAAAGTATGCGTCGGCAAGATAAGACGGCAGTGCTTGATCTACAGGATGAGTTGCCGATGAGGATGGTTGCCGATGGAGGGATGGTTGAATGTGACTAAGTCCATAGGTGGTAATGTGTCTGTGCCGATGGCTACGACAAGGGAGTCTGCCGATGATATGGGGGAAGAATCTGGAAGTTGCCAATCGGTTTGTGGAGGTGTTCCAGCTTGTCAAGGGGGGATAGTTTTATGTTTTCCTTAGTTATTTAAATCGTTTTGTATATGGATTCTGTGTAATTTGGAATTCGAGTTCTAGTCATGTCTAGTTGTAGCTCTTTGAGCAGGGTATAAATGTAGACCCTAGGGCCTTGTAATGAGATATCTATCAATCAATCAAACACAAGTTTTTACTCATATTCCAGCATCTACTATTTCGATGACTTCGTCATACTTTTTCCTTTTTCATTACGAGTTCTTAAGAATTCGTCGACTTAAGCTCGGCGTGTTCTCAAGTTCCGCGTGAATACCTCTTGGCCGTGGCATCCGGGCGCATCGCTGTTGTCGGGACCAAAGTATTCGAGTTACCACCTTTGCCGATAGTAAGGTCAAATCGGCTGGCACGCCTTAACGTTTAAATCGGGTATTAGCCCTTTGTGTTTGCAGATCAGCTTTTGCATCAACACATCTTTTGGCACGCCCAGTGGGACCGATTCAAGATCAAGGTCAACATGTCGACTTCTGAGTTCGATCAGGAGAACGTCATCCACATGACAGAAGCCAATCTCAAGGATGAGCAGAAGCAAGCTATTGCTAAAGCCATGGAGGATTACAAGCAGCAATGCCTAAGGTCCTTCAGCATGAACAGGAGCGGCGAAGTGATCCAGAAGGATGCACTGCCGGCGCCTCGGCAGGTTACTTTTGAAGCCAATCCTGGTAAACTTCAAGAGATGGTTGACAGTGCTATCAACCGTGCTTTGATCAACCAAGCTGGTGTACTGTCCAATACGGTTTTCAATGCCGTGGCCAGAACCTTCAAGGAAGGACAATTGCCACCAGATTATGTGGGCCCCTCTCATCATCAGCCAGGGTCACCGGTGGTCACGGCTCCATCGGCTGCTACAGCCGCTGCGGGTGCACAAACTACCGTTCCTCCAAGTACGTTGGGAGTCACTAATGCACAATCTATGCCGATGACAACAAATCCACCGACTTCAGATGAGCAGATTAGACTCACCACAGATCTATTGGCATCGGCGATGTCAGGCCCGGTTCCTCCTCCCAACTGGTGGGGTTATGGTATGCCCCCGGAATACTTGAAGACACCTGGCACGTCTAAGGCAACTGATATGAGAGGTAAAGGTCCTATGGCATCGGCACCCCCAAATATGCCGACGAACCAGAGTCCCCAGTACACTACGACTACTACTGCAAGACCTTACACTGGGAATTCTCAAGCTCCGACGTTTCAGATGCCTAACGTATCGGCAGACTCAATGCTGATGCAACAAAGGTCTATGACTCAGCCAGGGTATGTCAATTCAATGATGATGCCCAATTATCAGTCATCGGCAGGACTTGTGCCGATGAATGCTAATAATGGATGGCTTGGGCAGCAAGTCTTTCCGCAAACACCCCAACAGAGTCACCAAGCTACCGGGTTCCAGCAAGGCCAGATCTATCCTGGGTTTCAGAATCAGGGGATCCCTAACCAGCCAATGAATCTCGGGCAGCAGATTGGCGGGCAACAGCTTGGTGGTCCACAGATTGGGGGCCAAATGATTAACCCAATGTTTCATGCAGATCGTGCGCCACACAAACACGTGGAAGGCTACCAGCAGGTGCCAGATCCGCAACCACCTCATCGGCAAGATGCCGATGCTTATTGGGCCGATAAGATTGCTGAAGTAATGAGGGACCAATTCGGGATAAACCCCAAAGTCAATACTTACTCTTATTGGACACCGTATCCTCCCGCGTATGATTTGATCCCACTTCCAAATCGGTACAAGGTACCGGATTTTACTAAATTTTCTAGGCAGGATGACACGTCAACCATGGAGCACGTCAACAGGTTCATCATTCAATGTGGGGAAGCTGGTAACAGGGACGAGTTAAGGGTTCGCTTATTCTCGTCGTCGTTGTCGGGATCGGCGTTCACCTGGTTTATATCATTACCTCCCAATTCAGTGATTACTTGGGCCGATCTGGAGAAACAATTTCACAAATACTTCTTCTCTGGGGTTCATGAGAAAAAGATCACCGATTTGGTCAAATTAAGACCACGCAATGATGAATCGGTTGAGGGTTTTGTGCAGAGGATACGGGAAGTCAAGAACAAATGCTATAGCCTGGTTCTGGATGATCGGCAGCTAGCCGATTTGGCTTTCCAGGGTTTGTTGCCGCACAGAAGGGACAAATATGGATCTCAGGAGTTTGAAAGCTTAAGTCACCTGGTGCAGAGAATCTCTGATCAAGACATCAAGCCGTTTGAACCCAAGATAGCATGGAATAAAAAGGTATCATTGGTGGATGAAGCGGCAAGCTCAGACTCTGATGAAGAACCAGTCATCGGCTTGGCAGAGTGGGTGAAAAATAAGAAGCCGATGTCTTGTCTTTTTAGACATAAAGAACCGGAGAAGTTCGCGTTTGACACCGCTAAGGCCGATAGGATATTTGACTTTCTACTTCAGGAAGGTCAGATCAAGCTGTCACCTAATCATGTGATCCCATCGGCTGAAGAATTAAAGAGGATGAAATATTGCAAGTGGCACAATGCAACTTCTCACGACACTAATGAGTGCAAGGTTTTCAGACAGCAGCTGCAATCGGCTATAGAGTCTCGGAGAATCAAATTTGACAGTTCCAAGACCCAGAAGCCGATGAAGATCGATCAACATCCTTTCCCAACGAACATGTTGGATGCTAAGGGAAAGGCCAAGGTCTTAACATCAGAAGCAGCCGAAAGAAGTGCATCGGTGGATCCTCAGCATCAGGTCACTAGTGCCGATGCGAGAGGAAGGGGCTTGATCCAGGAAGGAACCAGCTCAGGAAGGCCTCCCCGATCTGGTATCGTTATAACTCACAGAAGACCTCAGGAAACTTGGCAGCAGCGCGAAGATCGGTATCGGCGCCAGCAAGAGGATTATCGTCGGGAAGAGGAAAGACGCCGACAGGAGTGGAATCGGCATAGGGATCATTGGAATTGCCTGTTCTTCATCCATTGTTGGGAGGAGAATATCAAGCTTCCCACTATCAGAGATTGTCCTGAGTGCAACGGTTATGATCGGTATGATAGGTCCGATCGGCGCTATCACGACGATAATCGGCGATCTAATGGGCCGGTTAGAGGAAGAGCATCCGTTCACGATCGGCTGGGGGGCAGGCTCAGTGTGCACGACAGGCTTGGCGATCGTGTTGAGTATTTTCCCAAGAACCAGGAAGAACTTGAAGAAATGGCTAATGCACGGGTTCCCGACGAGTTCATATTTTGCAGGGATGCCAATACGTATCGGATGGAGTCAAGGGAGAACCGTCGCCCAGCGGCAAGGCAGCAGCAACTTCCTCCTTGGTGTCCAGAAGGGTTGACCAGGACACAGAAAAGGAGGCTGCAGCGCGAAAGGCGAGAAGCGATAAGCAAGGGGGAGAACTCTGGGTAGTCTGGGGATCAGCAACAACCAGAATCTAGTGGGAAAGGCCCATCGACAGACGTCAATATGGTCTTTATGTTGCCGATGGAGTTCCTTGCGCCATCCAGTGATGATGAGTTGGTGTTCTCTAATCAAATAACTCAGTTGGCTTTGGATCCGATGACAGCTATCTTCGAGAAGCCTGCCGATGATGAGAGGCAACATCTTAAGGCTCTGTTTGTCAAAGGAAGGGTTGAAGGTCAACCGATGACCAAGATTTTAATTGATGGTGGGGCTGCTATCAACATCATGCCATATTCAGGGTATCGGAAGCTTGGAAAAGGAGATCAGGACCTGACCAAGACCGATATGATGCTCAAGGACTTCGAGGGCAATGTATCCCCAGTTAAAGGAGCTATCTGCGTAGAATTGACCATCGGTAGCAAAACCTTGCCGACGACCTTCTTTGTGATCAGTGGAAAAGGGGCTTACAATCTTCTGCTAGGAAGAGATTGGATTCATGCCAATTGTTGCATCCCATCTACAATGCACCAGTGCTTGGTCCAGTGGGTGGGTGACAAGATTGAAATTGTCCCGGGAGACTCTTCATATGTTATTGCATCGGCGGAAGCGGACACCTATGAAAGGACAAGGTGTATTTCAGGAGAAGCTTGGGAAAAGGATTTCCTCAAGGTTGCCAATTATGAAATTCCACCGATCCAAGCAGTCGGTTCTGAGGATGGTTTTTAATGGATAGGTTCGCCGATAAGGGAAAATTTAGCCAGGGGTTCACATCGGCCGATGATTTAGTAGAAGTAGATATAGGTAGTGGTGATAAACCTAGACCTACTTTTATTAGTGCTAAGTTAAGTCCTGAGTGTAAGTAGCAGTTAACTGATTTGTTAAAGGAATATAAAGATTGCTTTGCTTGGGATTATACTGAGATGCCTGGTTTGGACCGATCAATTGTTGAACATCAGTTACCTATCAAGCCTGGATTTTGGCCACATCAGCAGCCGGCTCGCCGATGTAATCCTAATATTCTCCCTGATATTAAGGCCGAAATCACCAAACTTATTGAAGCTAAGTTTATTCGGCAGTGTCGGTATGCCGAATGGATTTCCAATGTTGTTCCGGTCTACAAGAAGAACGGGAAGCTTCAGGTCTGCATTGATTTCAGGAATCTCAATAAAGCTACGCCGATGGATGGATACCCAATGCCAGCTGCCGATCTGCTGTTTGACGTCGTGGCTGGGCATCGGATTATTAGCTTTATGGATGGCAATGCAGGATACAATCAAATATTCATGTCTGAAGAAGATATCCCAAAGACCGCATTCAGATGCCCTGGTCATGTTGGGTTGTTTGAATGGATAGTTATGACCTTTGGCTTAAAGAATGCTGGTGCTACTTATCAAAGGGCCATGAATTTTATATTTCATGAGTTCATCGGCAAGCTGGTGGAGATTTATATTGATGATGTGGTGGTTAAGTCTGGAGATTTCACAAAGCATCTTGCCGATTTGCGAAAGGTGTTGGAATCCACAAGGAAGCATGGTTTGAAAATGAATCCCAATAAGTGTGCATTTGGTGTATCGGCAGGACAATTTCTTGGTTTTATGGTGCACCGACGGGGGATTGAAATTAGTCAAAGATCCATTGATGCCATTAATAAGATAGTGGCCCCTACCAACAAGACCGAGCTCCAGTCCTTGATCGGCAAGGTAAATTTTATCAGAAGGTTTATATCTAATTTGTCTGGTAAAATTCGTGCTTTCAGTCCTCTCCTTAAGCTAAAGGCCGATCAAGAGTTTGTTTGGGGGAAGGAACAACAGTTGGTTCTGGATGAAATCAAGAATTATTTAGTGAATCCTCCAGTTCTAATTCCACCCCAGCAAGGGAAGCCCTTCAGATTGTATTTGTCTACCGATGGGATGGTTATCGGTTCGGCTTTAATTCAAGAATTTGAAGGGAAAGAGCGCGTAATTTATTACTTAAGCAGAAGGTTGATTGATGCTGAAACCAGGTATTCGGCTATTGAAAAGCTATGCTTGTGCCTGTATTTCTCCTGTACCAAGTTAAGACACTACCTGCTATCGGCCGAATGCACTGTTATTTGCAAAGATGACGTGGTCCGGTACATGCTGTCTATGCCGATTATGAGTGGCAGGATCGGTAAATGGATTTTTGCGCTGTCGGAATTCGATCTGCGTTACGAATCGGCTAAGGCAGTTAAGGGACAGATTATGGCCGATTTTGTAACTCAACATTGCGGTACAGTGGAGGCTTTGGAAATTGTGCCTTGGACGCTTTTCTTTGATGGATCCACATGTGACCGGGGGGCAGGAATCGGTATAGTATTAATTTCCCCTCGGGGGAGGAAGTATGAGTTTTCCTTGCCGATTGTTGCCACGTCGACGAATAATCAGGCTGAGTATCAAGCTTTAATAAAGGGATTGGAATTGTTGAGGGAAGTTCATGCTGATGTTGTTGAGGTCTTCGGAGATTCTATGTTGGTTATAAATCAATTGGCTGGAAGCTATGAATGCCGAAGTGAAGTTCTCATAACTTATTACGAGCGGAGTATGCAATTATTGAAGGAATTCAAGGATTTCCGATTAGAGTATGTTCCTCGATTGCATAATGAAGAGGCCAATCGGTTGGCTCAGCATGCCTCGGGATATCAGCCTATGATTGATGCAATATCGGCAATTGGTGCCGATGATTGGAGAAAAGAAATCGTTGATTATTTGAAAGATCCATCCAAGAGAGTTGAAAGGCGAGTTCGGTTTCAAGCCACCAAGTATGTGCTCCTCGAAGATGAATTGTACTAGCGAACCATTGATGGGATTCTTCTTCGATGCTTGGGTGATGATGAAGCTAGAAGTTTGATGGGAGAAATCCATGAAGGGGTATGTGGAGCACATCAGTCGGCTTTTAAGATGAAGTGGATGATTAGGAGGAATGGATATTATTGGCCGACTATACTTGAGGATTGCTTTAAATATTTCAAAGGGTGTCAAGGGTGTCAAAAGTTTGGTAATATTCAAAGGGCGCCTGCATCGGCTATGAATCCTATTATAAAGCCTTGGCCGTTCCGAGGATGGGCTATTGATTTGATCGGCCAGATTTATCCACCATCTAGCAAAGGGCATAAGTTTATTCTAGTTGCCACCAATTATTTCACTAAATGGGTTGAAGCTATTCCTTTGAAAAAAGTCACATCGGCCAATATGATTGATTTTGTGAAAGAGCATATCATTTACCGATTTGGGATTCCTCAAACAATTACTACCGATCAGGGCACTATGTTCACATCAGGGGAGTTTGATGAATTCGCAATCGGTATGGGGATTAAAGTGTTAAACTCTTCTCCTTACTATGCTCAAGCTAATGGGCAGGCCGAGGCGTCTAACAAAGGAATTATCAAGCTTATCAAACGAAAAATTGAAGAAAATCCTAAGCGGTGGCACACATTGTTAAATGAAGCATTATGGTCCTATCGAATGGCTTGTCATGGATCGACCAAGGTTTCACCCTATCAGTTGGTGTATGGACATGATGCAGTGTTGCCTTGGGAGATTAAGGCTGGATCTAGGTGACTATCTTTTCAAGATCAATTGGCTGTCGATGATTATGCCACTTTGATGACCGATGAGTTAGATGATCTAGTAGGACATCAGTTAAAGGCTTTAATGAGTATAGAAGAAAATAAGAAGAGAGTTGCTAGATGGTATTTCAAGAAAGTGAAGGCTAAGGAGTTTGCCGATGGAGACTTGGTGTGGAAATTAATTTTACTGATCGGGACTAAAAGTTCGAAGTTTGGAAAGTGGTCTCCCAATTGGGAGGGTCCCTATCGGATAAGTCGATCGGCTCCTGGTAACGCCTACATTTTAGAAACTCTCGAAGGAGTTGAATTTCCCAGAGCATTAAATGGCAAATATTTAAAGAAGTACTACCCCAGCATATGGGTCGATGCATAAAAGTTTAAATGCCGATAACACTCCTATCGGCTGGATTAAAATGTATCTAGGGCCGGACTTAATGTTTCAAAAGATGCTGATAACAGTCCTATCGGCTAGACTAAATGTCAAGAAGGCTGGGAAGCAGAGAGAAGCAAGTATCTTGCCGATGAAGGGCTCATATGTTTAGCAGCACTTCGATGGCCGATATGGCACATAGGCGGATTTGGTTGGCTGCTTCTATCTCTTTAACGTCTTCATCAGCAGAACCTTCTATCGGCTTCAACTTCTTCTTCAACTGCAGTGCTTTGCGACCATGGGCATTTCGCTCTTGCTCAAGGAGTCTGATGGTCTCTAGCTGTTGATTCTCTTCCTGTTGGGCTTGGGATAGGGCATCCTCCACTTGCTTGAGTTCTGCCAACAGGGCTTCTCGTTTTACCGATAGGTCAGAGATCTTCTGCTTCACTGTGTCTCTCGAGGATTTTAGAATGCCGATGTTCTTGTGCTTCTCATCGGTCAGGAGCTTTTCTTTCATCATCTCCTTAGAAAGTTGGGTCTGAGCAGCTCTATCGGCAAGGCGCTGGGCAGCTTTCTGATACTGCAGCTGACGACTCTCCAGATGTGCGGCCTGGAAGAGGATTTCTTCAGCATCGGCAGGAATTTGGCCTCTGAGGGTTTTGAACAGAGCCTTGGCCGGGTCAGAGTCATCGACCAGTTGAGCCGTGTCTTGATGGAGGAGAGCCGACAGTTCTTCCAACTTTGCCCTGATCTCTGCCGATGCGATCCCAACTGCCTGGGAGGAACTTGCTTCCTCACCTTCGTCTTCCGAGATGTCAATGGCAAAGGAAAATAGGCTGTCGGGAGAATCCTGTTCCTGAAAAGGAAAACAAAGTGAGTCATTCTATGTTTAGAGCATCGGCAAATAATACTGATGGAGATTGGATGGCTTACTTGCTTCAAGGCAATCTCTCGCCTTTGACTGGAAAATGCCGATGGAGCCACGGGTTGATCGGCCAGAGTTGCCGATGGAACTACGTCAGCTGAAAGTTAACAGAAGGGGTTATAAGGCCGAAAAAGAATAAGTTCATCGACAGTAATGTTCTAAAAGTGTGTTACCTTGAGGAGGGACGATGCTTGTCTGGATTGAAGAAACTACGGATGATATGATTGAACCTGCCGGATCGGTAGTTTGCTCGCCTACATCGGCTGATGTGTCTTCTGGCTGGGGTGCTTCTAATTGGGGTTCTTCTAGCTGGGGTTCTTCCACTTGTGGTGCTTCTTGCGGTTGAGGAGGAGATGGTACTTGCTGAGTCTCTATTTCTGGGGGAGAAGGAGAGGATTCCACCAGAATGGGAGATACCGGAGTTGGAGGAGGAGGAGTTGCTACTCTGTGGCGCTTTGCCTGTGCTCTGGTACTCTTGGCACCCTTTCTCTTTTGCTGGCTGGATTGGGGGGCATCGGCACCTTTGCTTTTGGTCCTTGCCGATGCGCTGGTTTGCTAGTACAGAAAAGAAAATTTGTGAGTACCAATGTAGCAGATGTAAAAGGAAGATCGGTATAAATGAAGAGGTTTGGCAGTTACCTTGAAAGCCTGTGCTAGAGTGGAAGCAGCTACCGATGGTGATGTCTGAGTTCTCCTGGTGGTAACTTTCTTGAGGCGTATGCCTCGATGCACGATGGCGGCCAGGGTAGGAGCGTTGTGGCCGATTGAAGAGATGGGACCTGATGCAAACAGATTAATCGGCTTGCCACTTCTACTGACCGATGGAGGGGTGTTATCAACCTGCAAAACGGTACAAAAGTAAATCACCGATGGAAATGAAATTGGGAGAATTGGAACATCGGTTTGAAGATACTTACAGTATCATTGGGGACTTCGTACTCGGGATCGATCATACTGCGGTACGTGAGGGCCGATTTGCAGAATAGATGTTCCTTCCATTCTGCCCACCACTGCTTGTACGCCTGAGTGATGAAGGCGGCTGGAACCCACTCCGATAAGTCTACGTCTGTATCGGCACCCGATGGCAGTTGGGCTACTTGAATCCATTCAAGGAGGCTAGTGATGGTTTCCCTGGGCTTTATCACATCAGCATAACAGAGTGCAATCGGCAGCTGGCCGAAAGCTAACTGACGAGCTAGTGCCGATGGATTGTATAACTCATAAGTCTGGGGGGAGGTTTTCCCACTACCAAAGAAGTTCACTGGTATGACTCTGGGAGTTACCAATGCCATCATTACTTCGTTGTCCTTGTCAAGAGCATCGTTGAACGGGTTGAAAACCAGGGGAAACATAGTGTCTGGGTCATCATAGGCCAACCATGCTCGCTCATCTCTGGCCAAACCTTCGTATAAGGTTTGGAAGAATCGGCTAACCTGATCTGGATTACCCCCTGTACCAGGCAGAACTATGACAGCTTCACCGAAGTTCAAGGGAGGGCGTGTTGCCGATTCTTCTTCACCCAGTACATAGTTCTCAGCTATGTCCCTTGGAAAGCGCTGTGCAAAGAGGTCGAACTCAAGACGCTTGTGCATGTGGAGGCTGAGCCACATGTTGATGAACCACCAAGGACCTCCTAAGTTACCGATAGACTGGCCGAGTAAAAGTTTCCTGGTTACTTGGTGAAGGAGGTGGTAGGCTGCTCCGAGCAGGTATCGGCCAAGCGGGAATCGGCCACCATTGGCCAGATTTTCTGCTGCTGCTAAGTAAACGGAGGTTGGTCCTGCTGATCGGCCGCAAAACACGAACTTATCTAACCACATGTTCAGGAAGCAAGTCTGCTCTTTTATGTTGACAGGGCCTGTTCGGCTGTATTTTTGGATGTACCCTAACCAACCGCCGATAGCACGAGTTTCTACCTTGGCCTTGGGTTTGGTATCGAAGAAATGGGTGCTATCGGCAGAAGATACATCTAGGCCAGTAAGCATGGCCACATCGGCAAGTGTAGGGGAAGCAGGGCCGTGGCCAAAGACAAAGGCATTGAGCGTGTCTGACCAGAAGTATGATGCAGCTATCAGCAGTGATTCATTCCTATGCATATCGGCAATGGACAACCTAATGCATTGGTCTAGCTTTCTCTCGCCCCACTGGACTTCATTTGAGTTGCTAACCCTCAAAAACCAATCCGTCCATCCTACAGTAGGGCTGGGCCAAGAACGGAAAGTATCCTTCCACAGATCCAAAGAAAAGTTCTCGGCTCTAAAAGGAATCTTGTTGGTTTCTGCGTTAATGAGATCGGTTGGATCTGGATCCCCTAACGGGCCAAGGCATTGAAGGTGTGGTTGATCGGTGGGGATGACAATTTTGTTAGACAATTCCTAGTGGTTTTGGAGGTAAAAAAACACACAAAGAAAGAAAAAGAAAATGTTCAGTAAGATGGATTGCGGATGAACAGGGGTGCGAGAAAAAGTACAAGAGATGGAGTGAAGAACTGACCTCAGGAACGATGAAGTTGACAGCCATCTTGAGGATGATTGAGGGCTTTGGAGTTGGTTTAGGGTTTAGGGTTGGAGACCATGAATAGCGCCGCCGCCGGGAAAGTAAAGTTGGGGTTGTGGAATGATGTGATGGAGAAGGAGTACCCGAGAAGGAACTATTTATAGGACAAAACGGGCAAGGGCAAAATTGACTTATCTCTTCGCCGTATCCGTGAAATCCGAGGGTACTCAGGTAGATATGGTAATTGTTCGCACAGTAATCAAGGGATTGTGCAGGTGATTTGACAGGAAGCGGTTATTATCCAGAGATATTTTACTGCGCGGGATCTCCTAGTCGGTCCATCGGCAGCGCCTTGTAACGGTCATATTGCCGATAGGCGAATAAAGTGGAGATAGCCGTTTGGGAGGATAAGATATGGACGTCCTGGTCAGCACGTCGGCAAGTCCCTGTAACGGTAATATTGCCGATGCGCGACTAAAATGGAAATGTCCGTTTGGAAAGTTGAGAATTCCGAGGAATCTGCGGAAGAATCAAATCAAAGTTGTTCAGATTAAGGCTGTCGGTTACCAGATTGGGAGCATTAATTGTGGAAAGGCATCATTACTGTAGAGAATTTCGGAGCATTAATGATTTCATACTCCGAAATTGGGGGGCATGTGTTGACACCGTTTTTGGGCACGTGTCCATGATTGGAAAAGTATGGGTCGGCAAGATAAGACGGCAGTGCTTGATCTACAGGATGAGTTGCCGATGGAGGGATGGTTGAATGTGACTAAGTCCATAGGTGGTAATGTGTCTGTGCCGATGGCTACGACAAGGGAGTCTGCCGATGATATGGGGGAAGAATCTGGAAGTTGCCAATCAGTTTGTGGAGGTGTTCCAGCTTGTCACGGGGGGATAGTTTTATGTTTTCCTTAGTTATTTAAATCATTTTGTATACGGATTCTGTGTAATTTGGAATTCAAGTTCTAGTCGTGTCTGGTTGTAGCTCTTTGAGCAGGGTATAAATGTAGACCCTAGGGCCTTGTAATGAGATATCTGTCAATCAATCAAACACAAGTTTTTACTCATATTCCAGCATCTACTATTTCGACGACTTCGTCATACTTTTTCCTTTTTCATTACGAGTTCTTAAGAATTCGTCGACTTAAGCTCGGCGTGTTCTCAAGTTCCGCGTGAATACCTCTTGGCCGTGGCATCCGGGCGCATCGCTGTTGTCGGGACCAAAGTATTCGAGTTACCACCTTTGCCGATAGTAAGGTCAAATCGGCTGGCACGCCTTAACGTTTAAATCGGGTATTAGCCCTTTGTGTTTGCAGATCAACTTTTGCATCAACAGAACGAAAGGTATCGTTCCACAGATCTAGAAAAAAATTCTCAGTTCTGAAGGGGATTCTTGTTTGTTTCTGCGTTAATAAGATCGGTGGGATCTGGATCCCCTAACGGACCAAGACATTGGAGGTGTGGCTGATCGGTAGGGATGACAATTTTATTGGATAGATCCTAATGGTTTTAAAGGTAAAAAGAAGAACAAAAAAATGGGGAGAATGTTCAGTAAAATAAATTGCGGATGAACAGGGATATGATAAAAGTACAAGAGGTAAGGTGATGAACTGACCTCGGGAACAGCGAAGTTGATGGCCATCTCCTCACGAAAAGGGTGATCGAAGACTTTGAGGTTGGAGAAGAAAGGGCTTCGTTGGGGGTTCTTGGAGCTCTCGAACAGCGCCGCCGCCAGGAAAGTGGAGTTGGGGTTGTAGAATGATGCGATGGAGGAGGAGTGCCCGAGAAGGAACTATTTATAGGACAAAACGGGCAAGGGCAAATCTGACTTATCTCTTCGCCGTATCCGTGAAATCCGAGGGTACTCAGGTGGATATGGTAACTGTTCGCACAATAGTCAAGGGATTGTGTAGGTGATTTGACAGGAAGCGGTCATAATCCAGAGATATTTCACTGTGCGGGATCTCCTGGTCGGTCCATCGGCAGCGCCTTGTAACGGTAATATTGCCGATGGGCGAATAAAGTGGAGATGTCCGTTGGGAGGTTGAGATATTTCGCTGTGTGGGACTTCCTGATCGGTCCATCGGTAGCTCCTTGTAACGGTAATATTGCCGATGGGCGATTAAAGTGGAGATGTCCGTTTGGGAAGTTGAGAAATTCGAGGAATCTGCGGAAGAATCGGACCGAGGTTGTTCAGATTTAGGCTGTCGGTTACCAAATTGGGCGAATTAATTGCGGAAAGGCATCATTACTGCAGAGAATTTTGGAGCATTAATGATTTTATACTCCGAAATTGGGGGGCATGTGTTGACACCATTTTTGGACACGTACCCAGGATCGGTAGAGTGTAGATCGGCAAGATAGGGCAACAGTAACTGGTCTGCAGGAGAGTTGCCGATGAGGATGGTTACCGATGAGGAAGCAGCCGAATGTGGCTAAGTCCATGGGTGGTGATGTGGTTATGCCGATGACCAGCATTAACCTTTGCCAGTGGCTACGATGGAGAGTCTGCCGATGATGCGGAAGGAAGTCTTAAAGGTTGCCGATTGGTCTATGGTGGCGTCCCAGTTTGTCACGGGAGGATAGTTTTATGTTTTCCTTAGTTGTTTAAATCGTGTTGTGTACGGATTCTGTTTAATTTGGAATTCGAGTCCTAGTCGTGTCTGGTTGTAGCTCCTTGAGCAGGGTATAAATGTAGACTCTAGGGCCTTGTAATCGAGAGATCTATCAATCAATCAAACACAAGTTTTTACTCATATTCCAGCATCTACTTTTTCGACGACTTTGTCATATTTTCCTTTTCCATTACGAGTTCTTAGGAGTTCGTCGACTTAAGCTCAGCATATTCTCAAGTTCCGCGTGAATACCTCTTGGCCGTGGCATCTGGGCGCATCGCTGTTGTCGGGACCAAAGTATTCGAGTTATCACCTTTGCCGATAGTAAGGTCAAATCGGCTAGCACGCCTTAACGTTTGAATCGGGTATTAGCCCTTTGTGTTTGCAGATAAGCTTTTGCATCAACACCGTGTACCTATCTTGCACCGAAACTAACACTATCTCCTAAGAGACCGAAGTGAGATTCTATATGACACACGTCATCTAGGAGTTCTATTGGGTGCTTCCAAATATATTTCGAAGCATATAGTACGTTACATGCAATTCATGCACCTATCTTGCATCAAGATTAGCACTATCTCCAAACAAAAGCAAACTGAGCTTCCACTTGAGCCCCTTTATCCAGGAGTATCATCGGGTGCATCCAAAATGGTTTCTTAGCCTATGATGCATTAAGCACAAACTGTGTACCTATCTTGCACCATAACTAACTCTGTCTCCAAACAGACCGAAGTGAGAATCCATATGACACATGTCATCTAGGAGTTCTATTGGGGTGTGTCCAAATGGATTTCTTAGCATATGGTATGTTCCATGCAAACCGTGTACCTATCTTGCATCAAGATTAGCACTGTCTACAAACAGATCGAACCGACCTTCGACTTGAGCCTCTTCACCTAGGAGTATTATCGGGTGCTTCCATAATGGTTTCTGAGCCTATTATGCGCAAACCATGCACCAATCTTGCACCTAAACTAACACTATCTCCAACTGGACTGAAGCGAGATTCCATATGACACACATGATTTAGCAGTTCTATCGGGTGCGTACAAATTGATTTCCGAGAATATGGTACGTTCCATGCAAATCGTACACCTATCTTGCATCAAGATTAGCACTATCTCCAAACAGACTGAACCTAGCTTTCACTTGAGCCTCTTCACCTAGGAGTACCATTTGGAACTTCCACAATGATTTCTGAGCCTATGGTGCACTGGGCACAAACCATATGTTGCACCGAAACTAATACTATCTCCAACTGGACCGAAGCGAGATTCCATATGATACTTAATCTAGTAGTTCCATCGGGTGCATCTACAGTTCCATCGGGTGCATCTATAGTTCCATCGGGTTTGTCCAAATTGATTTCTGAGCATATGGTATGTTCCATGCAAACCGTGCACCTATCTTGCATCAAGATTAGAACTATCTCCAAACAGACAGAACCAAGATTCCACTTGAACCTCTTCACCAAGGAGTACCATCGCGTGCGTCCAAAATAGTTTCTTAGCCAATGGTGCATTAGGCACAAACCGTGTACCTATCTTGCGCTGAAACTAACACTATCTCCAAAGAGACCGAAGTGAGATTCTATATGACACACGTCATCTAGGAGTCCTATTGGGTGCTTCCAAATATATATCGAAGCATATGATACGTTCCATGCAATTCATCCACCTATCTTGCATCAAGATTAGCACTATCTCCAAACAAAGCAACCTGAGCTTCCACTTGAGCCTCTCTACCTAGGAGTATCATCGGGTGCATCCAAAATGGATTCTTAGCCTATGATGCATTTGGCGCAAACTGTGTACGTATCTTGCACCAAAACTAACTCTGTCTCCAAACAGACCAAAGCGAGATTCCATATGACACATGTCATCTAGGAGTTCTATTGGGGTGCATCCAAATGGATTTCTTAGCATATGGTATGTTCCATGCAAAACGTGCACCAATCTTGCATCAAGATTAGCACTATCTCCAAACAGATCGAACCCACCTTCCACTTGAGCCTCTTCACCTAGGATTATCATCGGGTGCTTCCATAATGGTTTTTGAGCCTATTATGCGCAAACAATGCACCAATCTTGCACCTAAACTAACACTATCTCAAAACAGATTGAAGCGAGATTCCATATGACACACATGATTTAGCAGTTCTATCGGGTGCGTCAAAATTGATTTATGAGAATATGCTACATTCCATGCAAACCGTACACCTATCTTTCATCAAGATTAGCACCATCTCCAAACAGACCAAACCGAGCTTCCACTTGAGCCTCTTCACCTAGGAGTATTATCGGGTGCTTCCATAATGGTTTCCGAGCCTATGGTGCATTATGCGCAAACCATGCACCAATCTTGCACCTAAACTAACACTGTCTCCAAACAGATTGAAGCAAGATTCCATATGACACACATGATCTAGGAGTTCTATCGGGTGCGTCCAAATTGATTTCCAAGAATATGGTATGTTTCATGCAAATCATACACCTATCTTGCATCAAGATTAGCACTATCTCCAAATAGACCGAACCGAGCTTTCACTTGAGCCTCTTCACCTAGGAGTACCATCGTGAACTTCCACAACAGTTTCTGAGCTTATGGTGCACTGGGCACAAACCATGCACCGAAACTAATACTATGTCCAACTGGACTGCTGCGAGATTCCATATGATACACTTCATCTAGTAGTTCCATCGGGTGCATCTACAGTTCCATCGGGTTTGTCCAAATTGATTTCTGAGCATATGGTATGTTCTATGCAAACCGTGCACCTATCTTGCATCAAGATTAGAACTATCTCCAAACAGACAGAACCAAGATTCCACTTGAGCCTCTTGACCAAGGAATACAATCTTGTGTGTCCAAAATAGTTTCTTAGCCTATGGTGCATTAGACACAAACCGTATACCTATATTGCATCGAAACTAACACTATCTACAAAGAGACCGAAGTGAGATTCTATATGACACACGTCATCTAGGAGTTCTATTGGGTGCTTCCAAATATATTTCTAAGCATATAGTTCGTTCCATTCAATTCGTGCACCAATCTTGCATCAAGATTAGCACTATCTCCAAACAAAAGCAAACCGAGCTTCCACTTGAGCCCCTTTACCCAAGAGTATCACTCGGGTGCATCCAAAATGGTTTCTTAACCTATGTTGCAATAGGCGCATACTGTGTACCTATCTTGCAGCAAAACTAACTCTGTCTCCAAATAGACCGAAGCGAGATTCGATATGACACATGTCATCTAGGAGTTCTATTGGGGTGCGTCCAAATGGATTTCTTAGCATATGGTATGTTCCATGCCAACCGTGCACCTATCTTGCATCAAGATTAGCACTATCTCCAAACAGATCGAACCGACCTTCCACTTGAGCCTCCTCACCTAGGATTATCATCGGGTGCTTCCATAATGATTTGTGAGCCTATGGTGCACTGGGCACAAACCATGCAACTATCTTGCACCAAAACTAATACTATCTCCAACTGGACCGAAGCGAGAATCTATATGATACACTTCATCTAGTAGTTCCATCGGATGCATCTACAGTTCCATCGGGTTTGTCCAAATTAATTTCTGAGCATATGGTATGTTCCATGGAAACCGTGCACCTATCTTGCATCAAGATTAGAACTATCTCCGAACAGACAGAACCAAGATTCCACTTGAGCCTCTTCACCAAGGAGTACCACCGTGTGCGTCCAAAATAGTTTCTTAGCCTATGGTGCATTAGGCACAAACCGTGTACCTATCTTGCACCGATACTAACACTATCTCCAAAGAGACCGAAGTGAGATTCTATATGACACACGTCATCTAGGAGTTCTATTGGGTGCTTCCAAATATATTTCGAAGCATATGGTACGTTCCATGCAATTCATCCACCTATGTTGCATCAAGATTAGCACTATCTCCAAACAAAAGCAAACTGAGCTTCAACTTGAGCCCCTTTACCTAGGAGTATCTTCTGGTGCATCCAAAATGGTTTCTTAGCCTATGATGCATTAGGCGCAAACTGTGTACCTATCTTACACCAAAACTAACACTGTCTCCAAACAGACCGAAGCGAGATTCCATATGACACATGTCATCTAGGAGTTCTATTGGAGTGCGTCCAAATGGATTTCTTAGCATATGGTATGTTCCTTACAAACCGTGCACCTATCTTGCATCAAGAATAGCACTATCTCCAAACAGATCGAACCAACCTTCCACTTGATCCTCTTCACCTAGGATTATCATCGGGTGCTTCCATAATGGTTACCGAGCCTATGGTGCATTATGCGCAAACCATGCGCCAATCTTGCACCTAAACTAACACTGTCTCCAAACATATTGAAGCAAGATTCCATACGACACACATAATCTAGCAGTTCTATCGGGTGCGTACAAATTGATTTCCGAGAATATGGTACGTTCCATGCAAACCGTACACCTATCTTGCATCCAGATTAGCACTATCTCCAAACAGACTGAACCTAGCTTTCACTTGAGCCTCTTCACCTAGGAGTACCATTTGGAACTTCCAAAATGATTTCTGAGCCTATGGTGCATTATACGCAAACCATGCACCAATCTTGCACCTAAACTAATACTGTCTCCAAACAGATTGAAGCAAGATTCCATATGACACACATGATCTAGGAGTTCTATCGGGTGCGTCCAAATTGATTTCTGAGAATATGGTATGTTTCATGCAAATCATACACCTATCTTGCATCAAGATTAGCACTATCTCCAAATAGACCGAACCGAGCTTTCACTTGAGCCTCTTCACCTAGGAGTACCATCGTGAACTTCCACAATGGTTTCTGAGCCTATGGTGCACTGGGCACAAACCATGCACCTATCTTGCACCGAAACTAATACTATGTCCAACTGGACTGCAGCGAGATTCCATATGATACATTTCATCTAGTAGTTCCATCGGGTGCATCTACAGTTCCATCTGGTTTGTCCAAATTGATTTCTGAGCATATGGTATGTTCTATGCAAACCGTGCACCTATCTTGCATCAAGATTAGAACTATCTCCAAACAGACAGAACCAAGATTCCACTTGAGCCTCTTCACCAAGGAATACCATCTTGTGTGTCCAAAATAGTTTCTTAGCCTATGGTGCATTAGACACAAACCGTATACCTATCTTACACCGAAACTAACACTATCTACGAAGAGACCGAAGTGAGATTCTATATGACACACGTCATCTAGGAGTTCTATTGGGTGCTTCCAAATATATTTCTAAGCATATAGTTCGTTCCATTCAATTCGTGCACCTATCTTGCATCAAGATTAGCACTATCTCCAAACAAAGCAAACTTAGCTTCCACTTGAGCCCCTTTACCCAGGAGTATCATCGGGTGCGTCTAAAATGGTTTCTTAGCCTATGATGCATTAGGCGCAAACTGTGTACCTATCTTGCACCAAAACTAACTCTATCTCCAAACAGACCAAAGCGAGATTCCATAGGACACAGGTCATCTAGGAGATCTATTGGGTGCGTCTAAATGGAATTCTTAGCATATGGTATGTTCCATGCAAACCGTGCACCTATCTTGCATCAAGATTAGCACTATCTCCAAACAGATCGAACCGACCTTCCACTTGAGCCTCTTCACCTAGGATTATCATCGGGTGCTTCCATAATGGTTTCTGAGCCTATGGTGCATTCTGTGCAAACCATGCACCAATCTTGCACCTAAACTAACACTGTCTCTAAACAGATTGAAGCGAGATTCCATATGACACACATGATCTAGGAGTTCTATCGGGTGCGTCCAAATTGATTTATGAGAATATGGTATGTTCCACGCAAACCGTACACCTATCTTTCATCAAGATTAGCACTATCTCCAAACAGACTGAACCGAGCTTTCACTTGAGCCTCTTCACCTAGGAGTACCATTGGCAACTTCCACAATGATTTCTGAGCCTATGGTGCACTCGGCACAAACCATGCAACTATCTTGCACCAAAACTAATACTATCTCCAACAGGACCGAAGCGAGATTCCATATGATACACTTCATCTAGTAGTTCCATCAGATGCATCTACAGTTCCATCGGGTGTGTCCAAATTGATTTTTGAGAATATGGTATGTTCCATGCAAACCGTGCACCTATCTTGCATCAAGATTAGAACTATCTCCAAACAGACAGAACCAAGATTCCACATGAGCCTCTTCACCAAGGAGTACCATCGCATGCGTCCAAAATAGTTTCTTAGCCTATGGTGCATTAGGCACAAACCGTGTACCTATCTTGCACCGAAACTAACACTATCTCCAAAGAGACTGAAGTGAGATTCTATATGACACACGTCATCTAGGAGGCCTATTGGGTTCTTCCAAATATATTTCTAAGCATATAGTTCGTTCCATTCAATTCGTGCACCTGTCTTGCATCAAGATTAGCACTATCTCCAAACAAAGCAAACTTAGCTTCCACTTGAGCCCCTTTACCCAGGAGTATCATCGGGTGCGTCTAAAATGGTTTCTTAGCCTATGATGCATTAGGCGCAAACTGTGTACCTATCTTGCACCAAAACTAACTCTATCTCCAAACAGACCAAAGCGAGATTCTATATGACACATGTCATCTAGGAGATCTATTGGGTGCGTCTAAATGGAATTCTTAGCATATGGTATGTTCCATGCAAACCGTGCACCTATCTTGCATCAAGATTAGAACTATCTCGAAACAGACAGAACCAAGATTCCACATGAGCCTCTTCACCAAGGAGTACCATCGCATGCGTCCAAAATAGTTTCTTAGCCTATGGTGCATTAGACACAAACCGTATACCTATCTTGCACCGAAACTAACACTATCTACAAAGAGACCGAAGTGAGATTCTATATGACACACGTCATCTAGGAGTTCTATTGGGTGCTTCCAAATATATTTCTAAGCATATAGTTCGTTCCATTCAATTCGTGCACCTATCTTGCATCAAGATTAGCACTATCTCCAAACAAAGCAAACTTAGCTTCCACTTGAGCCCCTTTACCCAGGAGTATCATCGGGTGCATCTAAAATGGTTTCTTAGCCTATGATGCATTAGGCGCAAACTATGTACCTATCTTGCACCAAAACTAACTCTATCTCCAAACAGACCAAAGCGAGATTCTATATGACACATGTCATCTAGGAGATCTATTGGGTGCGTCTAAATGGAATTCTTAGCATATGGTATGTTCCATGCAAACCGTGCACCTATCTTGCATCAAGATTAGCACTATCTCCAAACAGATCGAACCGACCTTCCACTTGAGCCTCTTCACCTAGGATTATCATCGGGTGCTTCCATAATGGTTTCTGAGCCTATGGTGCATTCTGTGCAAACCATGCACCAATCTTGCACCTAAACTAACACTGTCTCTAAACAGATTGAAGCGAGATTCCATATGACACACATGATCTAGGAGTTCTATCGGGTGCGTCCAAATTGATTTATGAGAATATGGTATGTTCCACGCAAACCGTACACCTATCTTTCATCAAGATTAGCACTATCTCCATCTGGACTGAAGCGAGATTCCATATGATACACTTCATCTAGTAGTTCCATCGGGTGCATCTACAGTTCCATCGAGTGTGTCCAAATTGATTTCTGAGCATCTGATATGTTCCATGCAAACCGTGCGCCTATCTTGCTTCAAGATTAGAACTATCTCCAAACATACAGAACCAAGATTCCACATGAGCCTCTTCAACAAGGAGTACCATCGCGTGCGTCCAAAATAGTTTCTTAGCCTATGGTGCATTAGGCACAAACAGTGCACCTATCTTGCACCAAAACTAACATTATCTCCAAAGAGACCGAAGTGAGATTCTATATGACACACGTCATCTAGGAGTTCAATTGGGTGCTTCCAAATATATTTCTAAGCATATAGTACGTTCGATGCAATTCGTGCACCTATCTTGCATCAATAGCACTATCTCCAAACAAAGCAAACTGAGCTTCCACTTGAGCCCCTTTACCTAGGAGTATCATCGGGTGCATTCAAAATGGTTTCTTAGCCTATGATGCATTAGGCGCAAACTGTGTACCTATCTTGCACCAAAACTAACTCTGTCTCCAAACAGACCAAAGTGAGATTCTATATGACACATGTCATCTAGGAGTTCTATTAGGGAGTGTCCAAATGGATTTCTTAGCATATGGTATGTTCCATGCAAACCGTACACCTATCTTGCATCAAGATTAGAAGTATCTCCAAACAGATCGAACCGACCTTCCACTTGAGCCTTTTCACCTAGGATTATCATCGGGTGCTTCCATAATGATTACTGAGCCTATGGTGCATTATGCGCAATCCATGCACCAATCTTGCACCTAAACTAACACTGTCTCCAAACAGATTGAAGCGAGATTCCATATGAGACACATGATCTAGGAGTTCTATCGGGTGTGTCCAAATTGATTTCTAAGAATATGGTACGTTCCATGCAAACCGTATACCTATCTTTCATCAAGATTAGCACTATCTCCAAACAGACCGAATCGAGCTTTCACTTGAGCCTCTTCACCTAGCAGTACCATCGGGAACTTCCACAACGATTTCTGAGCCTATGGTGCACTGGGCACAAACCTTGCAACTATCTTGCACCGAAACTAATAATATCTCCAACTGGACCGAAGCGATATTCCATATGATACACTTCATCTAGTAGTTCCATCTCGTGCATCTAGAGTTCCATCGGGTCCGTCCAAATTGATTTCTAAGCATATGTTATGTTCGACGCAAACCGTGCACATATCTTGCATCAAGATTAGAACTATCTCCAAACAGACAGAACCAAGATTCCACTTGAGCCTCTTCACCAAGGAGTACCATCGTGTGCGTCCAAAATAGTTTCTTAGCCTATGGTGCAATAGGCACAAACTGTTTACCTATCTTGCACCGAAACTAACGCTATCTCCAAAGAGACCGAAGTGAGATTCTCTATGACACACGTCATCTAGGAGTTCTATTAGGTGCTTCCAAATATATTTCGAAGCATATGGTATGTTCCATGTAATTCGTGCACCTATCTTGCATCAAGATTAGCACTATCTCCAAACAAAAGCAAACTGAGCTTCCACTTGAGCCCCTTTACCTAGGAGTATCATCGAGTGCATCCAAAATGGTTTCTTAGCCTATGATGCATTAGGCGCAAACTGTGTACCTATCTTGCACCAAAACTAACTCTGTCTCGAAACAAACCGAAGCGAGATTCCATATGACACGTCATCTAGGAGTTCTATTGGGGTGCGTCCAAATGGATTTCTTAACATATGGTATATTCCATGCAAACCGTGCACCTATCTTGCATCAAGATTAAATCTCCAAACAGATCGAACCGACCTTCCACCTGAGCCTCTTCACCTAGGATTATCATTGGGTGCTTCCATAATGGTTTCTGAGCCTATGGTGCATTATGCACAAACCATGCACCAATCTTGCACCTAAACTAACACTGTCTCCAAACAGATTGAAGCGAGATTCCATATGACACACATGATCTAGGAGTTCTATCGGGAGCATCCAAATTGATTTCGAAGAATATGGTACTTTCCATGCAAACCGTAGACCTATCTTTCATCAAGATTAGCACTATCTCCAAACAGACCGAACCGAGCTTTCACTTGAGCCTCTTCACCTAGGAGTAACATCGGGAACTTCCACAACGATTTCTGAGCCTATGGTGCACTGGGCACAAACCATGCAACTATCTTGCACCGAAACTTATACTATCTCCAACTAGACCGAAGCGAGATTCCATATGATACACTTCATCTAGTAGTTCCATCGGGTGCATCTACAGTTCCATCGGGTTTGTCCAAATTGATTTCTGAGCATATGGTATGTTCCATGCAAACCGTGCACCTATCTTGCATCAAGATAAGAACTATCTCCAAACAGACAGAACCAAGATTCCACATGAGCCTCTTCAACCAGGACTACCATCGCGTGCGTCCAAAATAGTTTCTTAGCCTATGGTGCATTAGGCAGAAACCGTGCACCTATCTTGCACCGAAACTAACATTATCTCCAAAGAGACCGAAGTGAGATTCTATATGACACACGTCATCTAGGAGTTCTATTGGGTGCTTCCAAATATATTTCTAAGCATATGGTACGTTCGATGCAATTCGTGCACCTATCTTGCATCAATAGCACTATCTCCAAACAAAGCAAACTGAGCTTCAACTTGAGCCCCTTTACCCAGGAGTATCATCGGGTGCATCCAAAATGGTTTCTTAGCCTATGATGCATTAGGTGCAAACTGTGTACCTATCTTGCACCAAAACTAACTCTGTCTCCAAATAGACCAAAGCGAGATTCTATATGACACATGTCATCTAGGAGTTCTATTGGGGAGTGTCCAAATGGGTTTCTTAGCATATGGTATGTTCTCATGCAAACCGTGCACCTATCTTGCATCAAGATTAGAACTATCTCCAAACAAATCGAACCGACCTTCCACTTGAGCCTTTTCACCTAAGATTATCACCGGGTGCTTCCATAATGGTTTCTGAGCCTATGGTGCATTATGCGCAAAACATGCACCAATCTTGAGCCTAAACTAACACTGTCTCCAAACAGATTGAAGCGAGATTCCATATGACACACATGATCTAGGAGTTCTATTGGGTGCGTGAAAATTGATTTGTGAGAATATGGTACGTTCCATGCACACTGTACACCTATCTTGCATCAAGATTAGCACTATCTCCAAACAGACCGAAGTAAGCTTTCACTTGAGCCTCTTCACCTAGGAGTACCATCGGGAACTTCCACAATGGTTTCTAAGCCTATGGTGCACTGGGCACAATCCATGCACCTATCTTGCACCGAAACTAATACTATCTCCAACTAGACCGAAGTGAGATTCCATATGATACACTTCATCTAGTAGTTCCATCGGGTGCATCTACAGTTCCATCGGGTGTGTCCAAATTGATTTCTGAGCATATGGTATGTTCCTGGCAAACCGTGCACCTATCTTGCATCAAGATTAGAACTATCTCCAAACAGATAGAACCAAGATTCCACTTGAGCCTCTTCACCAAAGAGTTCCACTGGGTGCATCCAAAATGGTTTCTTAGACTATAGTGCATTAGGTGCAAACCGTGCACCTATCTTGCACCAAAACTAACACTATCTCCAAATAGTCCGAAGCAAGATTCCATATGACACACATCATCTAGGAGTCCTATTGGGTGCATACAAATTGATTTCTAAGCATATGGTATGTTCCATGCAAACCATGCGCCTATCTTACATCAAGATTAGCACTATCTCCAAACAGACCGAACCGAGCTTCCACATCGGCCTCTTCACCTAGGAGTATCATCGGGTGCTTCCACAACGGTTCCTAAGCCTATGGTGCATTAGGCGCAAATCGTGCACCTATTTTGCACCGAAACTAACATTGTCTCCAAACTGACCGAAGCGAGATTCTATATGACACACATTATCTAGGAGTTCTATCGGGTGCGTTGAAATTGATTTCCGAGCAAATGTTATGTTCCATGCAAACCGTGCACCGATCTTGCATCAAGATTAGCACTATCTCCAAACCAAGCTTCCACTTGAGCCCCTTTACCCAGGAGTACCATCACGTGCGTCCAAAATGATTTCTTAGCCTATGGTGCATTAGGCAAAAACTGTGTACCTATCTTGCCCCAAAACTAACACTATCTCCAAAGAGACCAAACTGACATTCTATATGACACACGTCATCTAGGAGTTCTATTGGGTGCTTCCAAATAGATTTCTAAGCATATGGTACATTCCATGCAATTCGTGCACCTATCTTACATCAAGATTAGCACTATCTCCAAACAAACCAAACTGAGCTTCCACTTGAGCCCCTTTACCCAAGAGTATCATTGGGTGCATCCAAAAGGGTTTCTTAGCCTATGATACATTAGGCCCAAACTATGTACCTATCTTGCACCAAAACTAACTCTATCTCCATATAGAATCTCACTTCGGACTCTTTGGAGATAGTGTTAGTTTTCGTGCAAGATAGGTACACGATTTGTGCCTAATGCACCATAAGCTAAGAAACTATATTGGACAGCACGCGATGATACTCCTTGGTGAAGAGGCTCATGTGGAATCTTGGTTCTATCTGACTGGAGATATTTCTAATCTTGATGCAAGATAGGTGCACAGTTTGCATGGAACATACCATATGCTCATAAATCAA
>NC_012876.2:30758307-30771867 GCF_000003195.3 Sorghum bicolor | reverse complement strand
TGTTCACAGAGAATATCCTATTTTCTGAAAACAAAATGGGGGCGCCCCCGAGAGATCCCCGAGTACATGTGTCATATGGAATCTCGCTTCAATCTGTTTGGGGACAGTGTTAGTTTAGGAGCAAATTTGGTGCATGGTTTGCGCATAATGCACCATAGGCTCAGAAACCATTATGGAAGCACCCGATGATAATCCTAGGTGAAGAGGATAAAGTGGAAGGTCGGTTCGATCTGTTTGGAGATAGTGCTAATCTTGATGCAAGATTGGAGCACGGTTTGCATGGAACATACCATATGCTAAGAAATCCATTTGGACGCACCCCAATAGAACTCCTAGATGCCATGTGTCATATGGAATCTCGCTTCGTTCTATTTGGAGACAGAGTTAGTTTTGGTGCAAGATAGGTACACAGTTTGCGCCTAATGCATCATAGGCTAAGAAACCATTTTGGATGCACCCGATGATACTCCTGGGTAAAGGGGCTCAAGTGGAAGCTCAGTTTGCTTTTGTTTGGAGATAGTTGTAATCTTGATGCAAGATAGGTGCACGAATTACGTGGAACATACCATATGCTTCGAAATATATTTGGAAGCACCCAATAGAACTCCTAGATGACATGTGTCATATAGAATCTCACTTCGGTCTCTTTGGAGATAGTGTTAGTTTCGGTGCAAGATAGGTACACGATTTGTGCCTAATGCACCATAGGCTAAGAAACTATTTTGGACGCACACGATGGTACTCCTTGGTGAAGAGGCTTAAGTGGAATCTAGGTTCTGTCTGTTTGGAGATAGTTCTAATCTTGATGCAAGATAGGTGCACGGTTTGCATGGAACATACCATATGCTCAGAAATCAATTTGGACAAACCCGATGAAACTGTAGATGCACCCAATGGAACTACAAGATGAAGTGTATCATATGGAATCTCGCTTCGGTCCAGTTGGAGATAGTATTTGTTTCGGTGCAAGATAGTCGCATGGTTTGTGCCTAGTGCACCATAGGCTCAGAAACCGTTGTGGAAGTTCCTGATGGTACTCCAAGGTGAAGAGGCTCAAGTGAAAGCTCGGTTCGTTCTGTTTGAAGATAGTGCTAATCTTGATGAAAGATAGGTGTACGGTTTGCATGGAACGTACCGTATTCTCAGAAATCAATCTGGACGCACCCGATAGAACTCCTAGATCATGTGTGTCATATGGAATCTGGCTTCAATCTGTTTGGAGACATTGTTAGTTTAGGTGCAAGATTGGTGCATGGTTTGCGCATAATGCACCATAGGCTCAGAAACCATTATGGAAGCACCCGATGATAATCCTAGGTGAAGAGGCTCAAGTGGAAGGTCGGTTCGATCTGTTTGGAGATAGTGCTAATCTTGATGCAAGATAGGTGCACGGTTTGCATGGAACATACCATATGCTAAGAAAATCCATTTGGACAGACCCCAATAGAACTCCTAGATGACATGTGTCATATAGAATCTCGTTTTGGTCTGTTTGGAGACAGAGTTAGTTTTGGTGCAAGATAGGTACACAGTTTGCGCCTAATGCATCATAGGCTAAGAAACCATTTTGGATGCACCCGATGATACTCCTGGGTGAAGGGGCTCAAGTGGAAGCTCAGTTTGCTTTGTTTGGAGATAGTGCTAATCTTGATGCAAGATAGGTGCACGAATTGCATGGAACGTACCATATGCTTTGAAATATATTTGGAAGCACCAAACAGAACTCCTAGATGACGTGTGTCATATAGAATCTCACTTCGGTTTCTTTGGAGATAGTGTTAGTTTCGGTGCAAGATAGGTACACGGTTTGTGCCTAATGCACCATAGCCTAAGAAACTATTTTGGACGCACGCGATGGTACTCCTTGGTGAAGACGCTCAAGTGGAATCTTGGTTCTGTCTGTTTGGAGATAGTTCTAATCTTGATGCAAGATAGGTGCACGGTTTGCATGGAACATACCATATGCTCAGAAATCAATTTGGACAAACTCAATGGAACTGTAGATGCTCCCGATGGAACTACTAGATGAAGTGTATCATATGGAATCTCGATTCGGACCAGTTGGAGATAGTATTAGTTTCGGTGCAAGATAGTTGCATGGTTTGTGCCCAGTGGACCATAGGCTCAGAAATCATTGTGGAAGTTCCTGATGGTACTCCTAGGTGAAGAGGCTTAAGTGAAAGCTTGGTTCGGTCTGTTTGGAGATAGTGCTGATCTTGATGAAAGATAGGTGTACGGTTTGCATGGAACGTACCATATTCTTAGAAATTAATTTGGACGCACCCGATAGAACTCCTAGATCATGTGTGTCATATGGAATCTCGCTTCAATCTGTTTGGAGACATTGTTAGATTAGGTGCAAGATTGGTGCATGGTTTGCGCATAATGCACCATAGGCTCAGAAACCATTATGGAATCACCTGATGATAATCCTAGGTGAAGAGGCTCAAGTGGAAGGTCGGTTCGATCTGTTTGGAGATAGTGCTAATTTTGATGCAAGATAGGTGCACGGTTTGCATGGAACATACCATATGCTAAGAAAATCCATTTGGACGCACCCCAATAGAACTTCTAGATGACATGTGTCATATAGAATCTCGTTTTGGTTTGTTTGGTGATAGAGTTAGTTTTGGTGCAAGATAGGTACACACTTTGCGCCTAATGCATGATAGGCTAAGAAACCATTTTGGATGCACCCGATGATACTCCTGGGTAAAGGGGCTCAAGTGGAAGCTCGGTTTGCTTTTGTTTGGAGATAGTGCTAATCTTGATGCAAGATAGGTGCACGAATTGCCTCGAACGTACCATATGCTTAGAAATATATTTGGAAGCACCAAATAGAACTCCTAGATGATGTGTGTCATATAGAATCTCACTTCGGTCTCTTTGGAGATAGTGTTAGTTTCGGTGCAAGATTGGTACACGGTTTGTGCCTAATGCACCATAGGCTAAGAAACTATTTTGGATGCACGTGATGGTACTCCTTGGTGAAGAGGCTCATGTGGAATCTTGGTTCTGTCTGTTTGGACATAGTTCTAATCTTGGTGCAAGATAGGTGCACGGTTAGAATGGAACATAGCATATGTTCAGAAATCAATTTGTACACACCCGATGGAACTGTAGATGCACCCGATGGAACTACTAGATGAAGTGTATCATATGGAATCTCGCTTCAGTCCAGTTGGAGATAGTATTAGTTTCGGTGCAAGATAGGTGCATGGTTTGTGCCCAGTGCACCATAGGCTCAGAAACCGTTGTGGAAGTTCCCGATGGTACTCCTAGGTGAAGAGGCTCAAGTGAAAGCTCAGTTCGGTATGTTTGGAGATAGTGCTAATCTTGATGCAAGATAGGTGTACAGTTTGCATGGAACGTACCATATTCTTAGAAATCAATTTGGACGCACCCGATAGAACTCCTAGATCATGTGTGTCATATGGAATCTTGCTTCAATCTGTTTGGAGACAGTGTTAGTCTAGGTGCAAGATTGGTGCATGGTTTGCGCATAATGCACCATAGGCTCGGAAACCATTATGGAAGCACCCAATAATACTCTTCGGTGAAGAGGCTCAAGTGGAAGGTCGGCTCGATCGGTTTGGAGATAGTGCTAATCTTGATACAAGCTAGGTGCACGATTTGCATGGAACATACCATGATGTGAACCCACTAGGGTTTTCGCCCGATCTTTCGATGAGAGGCGCTGGATAACTCGATTAGTGAATGGAGATGACGTTCACGGCCCGACTACAGCCTTCTAAGGCCGCGCCTTAGCAACCGATACACCGCCTCCAATGGCTGTCACGATCTTGTGGAGCGCAACACCCGGCCACTAGGGCACTCGTCCTGCAAGCAATCGAAGAACCAGCAAGAACAAGTAGAACAAGTACTAAATTACTAGATGTAAATGAAGGTTTCAAACTCAATCTCTAATGAAGTGGGGTTTCGAAAACAAGTAGACGGGCGGCTGGATCAGCACGCGCGTTTACAAGCAAGTAGCGAAGGCTAAACTTTATCTAATCAAAACCCAGTTGTTCATGGCGGCTCTAGATGTAAATAAATAGAGGGGAGGACGACCAAAGGGGTGCTAGAGTCGTCCTCCAACCCTAGGACGCGTCCCTAATGGACTCAACTTGATACATGGGCCATTGGTCCAAAATAGGGTGACGCAGCACCAAAACAGAAAAAGGTGTCGGCACGAAAACAAGGATTGCGCCCGACTCATAAGCTGCATAGATATGTGGTTGGACCCATTGGAAAGTAGACTTCATGAGCTTTCCAACAAGTATAGGAACGTCCTAGTTGGAGTCCATATGACGCCGTGGTGATCCATACAAGTTAGAGTTATTTTCCAGTCCGAATCCAACTCCCAAAACATGTTGGGTTTGGACTCTTTGTTTCCTTGCTTTAGAAGCGACGTGGTAACTTGATAGAGGATGTTGTGGAGGCTTGGACCTGATCTCCAATCACCTTTGTTAAGTTATCACTCTTCCCATATGCAATCAGCCCTTGAAGTTGGTGTTGCCTCAAATTCTGAATGCAGTTGAACCTTCCCTTGCTGATCTTGTCCATTATTCCTGAGCAACACGAAAGTGCACGTGTCTCCATTGTCTAAATATGATTGACAAGAGTTTAAAACTGAACTTACTTGAAGGTTGAGTTGACGGGCACGAGCACGAGTAAGAGGACCAGCTATAGGTTGTGTCGGAGAGGATGTAGGATATGTATCGCTGGTGGATGTAGGATATGTATTGCTGGTGTTGATGTCCTCATCATCCTCCCTTTCTTGCATTTGAGTCGTCCTCGACTCAAGCTCATCTTCCTCACCCAAATAAGGCTTCAAATATGCAATGTTAAATGTGGGACTAACCCCAAAATCTGCAGGAAGATCAAGCTTATATGCATTCTCATTAATTCGTTGCAGCACTTTAAAAAGGACCATCAGCTCTAGACATCAATTTGGATTTTCTCAGTTCTGGAAATCTATCTTTTCGCAAATGCAACCAAACCAAATCCCCAGGTTCCAGAATCAATTGCTTTCTACCTTTATCTCCCAATTTCATACGAATCTGGTGGTACCCACTACGTAAATCAACTTTTGAAAACACAACAGCACCACTCAGTTCATCTAGCATATCATCTAATCGTGGAATAGGGTGTCGATATCGAATGGTGATATTATTAATAGCTCTACAATCAACACACATACGCCATGTTCCATCTTTCTTAGGCACTAAAATTACTGGAACAGCACAAGGACTAAGAGATTCTCGGACATAACCTTTGTCTAGTAGTTCTTGCACTTGTCGCTGAATTTCCTTTGTTTCCTCCGGGTTTGTCCTGTATGGTGCACGATTTGGCAAAACTGATCCAGGAATAAGATCAATTTGGTGCTCAATCCCGCGTAGTGGAGGCAGCCCCGCTGGTACCTCACTTGGAAACACATCAGAATACTACAGCAAAACGTTAGCAACAGCAGGGGGCAAAGAACGTTGCATATCCTCAACTGAAATCAAAGCATCCTTGCATATCAAAGCATAAGCAACAGAAGTGGATGCATTGAACTCATTAATATCTGATTTGGTAGCTATCATACAACGTCCTTTCAGTTTTATCTCATCTTTGTTACCAATTACAGATTTATCATTTTTATTGCTCTTGCTCTTTGCTTTAGTAGCCCTAGCAACATCAGTTTGCATAATAGTTTCAGGGGACATAGGATGCAACACAATTTTGCGATCATGGTATAGAAAAGAATACTGATTTGATCTACCATGATGCATAGAATCTCTATCAAATTGCCAAGGTCTACCTAGCAGAATATTACAAGCTTGCATAGGCACAACATCACATTCAACAATATCTTTGTAGGATCCGATGGAAAAATTAATTCTCACAAGTCTAGTTACCTTTGCCTTACCACTGTTGTTCAGCCATTGGATGTAGTAGGGATGCGGGTGTGGTTTGGTGTTGAGGGCAAGCTTCTGCACCATATTGCTGCTTGCCAAGTTGTTGCAGCTACCTCCATCAATGATCATGCGACAAGAACGCTCTTTGATGACACACTTTGTTTGGAATAAAATGTGTTGCTGATTTTGCTCCGCCATCTCCATTTGTGCACTAAGCACTCGCTGCACGATCAAGGTCTCATAGTGGTCCGCTTCAGCTGCATTAATATGTTCTTCTATTTGATCTTCATTACCTGCATGGTCAGTCGCAAGCAGTGCAAGTGTATCCTCATCAAAATCACTAGCAGATGAGTACTCACCATCATCCTTGACAATCATAACTCGCTTGTTTGGACAGTCGCGCATCATGTGCCCATATCCCTTGCACCGGTGACATTGTATGTTGCTTGTTCTACCCGTCGATGCCACGGATGAAGTACTCGCAGCAGGCTTTTGCATCGTCTTCGCAACTGAATTGGTGGGGGCAGCTCGAGTCTTGTCACTAGATGATGGAGTAGAAATACGTGTAGATGGAGTTGAAGCCACGCGTTGCTGCCATGAATTAGCCTTCCCTGTAGAAATATTACTCCTTGCGCTAGCACGTCGTCCCTGCACTTCCCTTTCAGCTTTACAAGCAAGATGAAACAAACGGGTTACGTTAGTATAATCTTTATAAGCAAGAATGTCCTGGATTTCACGATTTAACCCGCCCAAAAATCTAGCCATAGCAGGTTCTTCTTCCTCCTCTAAATTACATCGCAGCATACCCATTTGTAATTCCTGATAATATTCTTCTACACTTTTAGCACCTTGTCTCAATTGCTGCAACTTATTAATCATGTCACATGCATAGTAAGAAGGAACAAATCTAGCCCTCATGACTTGTTTCAACGCATTCCAAGTTCTAGGTATGTTATTAGGATTTTTCTTGCCATGTTCTATCCACCAAACGGAAGTAAAATCGGTGAACTCACTAGTAGCAGCCCTAACACGTGTATCCTCAGGGAATTCATGACATGTAAACTTTTGGTCAACAACAATCTCCCAAGTAATGTATGCATCAGGGTCATATTTACCATCAAAAGGAGGTATTTTAAATTTAATCTTACTGAAAGCATCATTATTATTGTGTACCACGCGTCGGTGGTGGCCACCCATACCTCTACGGGTGTGACGTAGGCGACGTCGATGATGAGTGTCTTGATCATCTCGTTCCGTATCAGCAGTGTAATCATCATCATAATTGCCATCCACTCGGTCTTCCTCCTTGTTTTCTTCCTTATGCTTCTCTTTGTCCATTGTGTGGAAAGCATCAAATCGCCTTAGGAGAGCAGCAAGACTTTTGTCCACACTAGCAACGGATTCCTCCAAACTTGTGAGCTTGTTGTTTGTGGCAATCTGCGTAGCCTCCAACTGTCCCAGCTTTTCATTTGTCACCTGCAAGTCGTTATCAAGTCCCTCTGTGTGCAGCTTCACTTTCCTTTCAAAATGTTGTATGATGCCCTTAGTGCGAGGTGTAAGTGGTGTTTCGTTACCATCATCTACCCCTGGCATGGTTCAAAGACAAAGACAACAAAAAGGCAAGTGAAGAAATAAAAGCCCTACAACTACTAGGATGTAGCTACAGCAAGTCGCTCACACTCAACCTGTAACACAAGTTCCTACCAATTCTTACATTGCTTGACAGGAGGGGTCGTCTGCCAACAAGTGTACAGCAATGGACGAAGTGTATCGGTGCTGCAGCACAAGACCTGTCAAGCTGTAGAGTATGTGGAGCTATAGGTGGGCTGAAACAAGGAACGAACTAGCACCACGTTAGTTATAAAAGCGAGCTGAATAAACGCTCAACGGTGGTACTGTGCTGGTCCTAGCCTAGACCGTGCTAGAGACGCGAGCCTGGACACAAAGGGAAAACACAGCACACCACTAGAAACAAAATGAGCAGCCCTACTGGAAACAAAAGGAACAACAATCCCCTTTTTTTGATTTTTCTTTCTTTCTTTTTTTTTCTTTATTTTTTTTCTCTTTTCTTTTTTTTTGGGGAACCTCAAAACCTGATTATATAAATAAAATAGTACAAAATATCACTTCACCACTCTCACCCTCTCACTAGAGTAAGGCTTAACCTCAAAATTCAATATATCTAGCACAAGTATGAAGTGCTATCTTTCCTTTTGGATCACGTTGATGGAAACACAGAATAGACCAACAAGTGGCTGCACCTATTATCAAGATCTACTCAAATTCCAACCCACAATAGATTGGACGCAGCTGTGACTAGATGGTGACAAGAACTCAAAACTCTAAAGGACTAAACTAAAACCAGCACTGGACACGACCGAAGCAAACACTCATTCAACCAGCCCTAAGTAAGTAGTACTAGCCACGGCACAAAGGATTTATAGGATTATGGAAAACAAATCTGCTATATTTTTTGCCTTTTTTTGGACTATAGGAAAAACAAACACGAAGAATTGGAAATCTCTCACCGATAAACCTTGCTCTGATTACCAACTGATGTGAACCCACTAGGGTTTTCGCCCGATCTTTCGATGAGAGGCGCTGGATAACTCGATTGGTGGATGGAGATGACGTTCACGGCCCGACTACAGCCTTCTAAGGCCGCACCTTAGCAACCGATACACCGCCTCCAATGGCTGTCACGATCTTGTGGAGCGCAACACCCGGCCACTAGGGCACTCGTCCTGCAAGCAATCGAAGAACCAGCAAGAACAAGTAGAACAAGTACTAAATTACTAGATGTAAATGAAGGTTTCAAACTCAATCTCTAATGAAGTGGGGTTTCGAAAACAAGTAGACGGGCGGCTGGATCAGCACGCGCGTTTACAAGCAAGTAGCGAAGGCTAAACTTTATCTAATCAAAACCCAGTTGTTCATGACGGCTCTAGATGTAAATAAATAGAGGGGAGGACGACCAAAGGGGTGCTAGAGTCGTCCTCCAACCCTAGGACGCGTCCCTAATGGACTCAACTTGATACATGGGCCATTGGTCCAAAATAGGGTGACGCAGCACCAAAACAGAAAAAGGTGTCGGCACGAAAACAAGGATTGCGCCCGACTCATAAGCTGCATAGATATGTGGTTGGACCCATTGGAAAGTAGACTTCATGAGCTTTCCAACAAGTATAGAAACGTCCTAGTTGGAGTCCATATGACGCCGTGGTGATCCATACAAGTTAGAGTTATTTTCCAGTCCGAATCCAACTCCCAAAACGTGTTGGGTTTGGACTCTTTGTTTCCTTGCTTTAGAAGCGACGTGGTAACTTGATAGAGGATGTTGTGGAGGCTTGGACCTGATCTCCAATCACCTTTGTTAAGTTATCACTCTTCCCATATGCAATCAGCCCTTGAAGTTGGTGTTGCCTCAAATTCTGAATACAGTTGAACCTTCCCTTGCTGATCTTGTCCATTATTCCTGAGCAACACGAAAGTGCACGTGTCTCCATTGTCTAAATATGATTGACAAGAGTTTAAAACTGAACTTACTTGAAGGTTGAGTTGACGGGCACGAGCACGAGTAAGAGGACCAGCTATAGGTTGTGTCGGAGAGGATGTAGGATATGTATCGCTGGTGGATGTAGGATATGTATCGCTGGTGTTGATGTCCTCATCATACCATATGCTAAGAAATCCATTTAGACGCACCCCAATAGAACTCCTAGATGACATGTGTCATATAGAATCTCGCTTTGGTCTGTTTGGAGACAGAGTTAGTTTTGGTGCAAGATAGGTACCCAGTTTGCGCCTAATGCATCATAGGCTAAGAAACCATTTTGGATGCACCCGATGATACACCTGGGTAAAGGGGCTCAAGTGGAAGCTCAGTTTGCTTTGTTTGGAGATAGTGCTAATCTTGATGCAAGATAGCTGCACGAATTGCATCGAACGTATCATATGCTTCGAAATATATTTGGAAGCCACCAATTGAACTCCTAGATGACGTGTGTCATATAGAATCTCACTTCGGTCTCTTTGGAGATAGTGTTAGTTTCGGTGCAAGATAGGTACACGATTTATGCCTAATGCACCATAGGCTAAGAAACTATTTTGGACGCACGCGATGGTACTCCTTGGTGAAGAGGCTCATGTGGAATCTTGGTTCTATCTGTTTGGAGATAGTTCTAATCTTGATGCAAGATAGGTGCACAGTTTGCATGGAACATACCATATGCTCAGAAATCAATTTGGACACACTCGGTGGAACTGTAGATGCACCCGATGGAACTACTAGATGAAGTGTAACATATGGAATCTCGCTTCAGTCCAGTTGGAGATAGTATTAGTTTTGGTGTAAGATAGGTGCATTGTTTGTGCCCAGTGCACCATAGGCTCAGAAATCATTGTGGAATTTCCTGATGGTACTCCTAGGTGAAGAGGCTCAAGTGAAAGCTTAGTTCGGTCTGTTTGGAGATAGTGCTAATCTTGATGCAAGATAGGTGTATGGTTTGCATGGAACATACCATATTCTCAGAAATCAATTTGGACGCACCCGATAGAACTCCTAGATCATGTGTGTCATATGGAATCTTGCTTCAATCTGTTTGGAGACAGTGTTAGTTTAGGTGCAAGATTGGTGCATAGTTTGCGAATAATGCACCATAGGCTCGGAATCCATTATGGAAGCACCCGATAATACTCCTAGGTGAAGAGGCTCAAGTGGAAGGTCGGTTCGATCGGTTTGGAGATAGTGCTAATCTTGATGCAAGATAGGTGCACGGTTTGCATGGAACATACCATATGCTAGGAAATTGATTTGGACACACCCCAATAGAACTCCTAGATGACATGTATCATTTGGAATCTCGCTTTGGTCTGTTTGGAGACAGAGTTAGTTTTGGTGCAAGATAGGTACATAGTTTGCGCCTAACGCATCATAGGCTAAGAAACCATTTTGGATGCACCCGATGATACTCCTAGATAAAGGGGCTCAAGTGGAAGCTCAGTTTGATTTGTTTGGAGTAGTGCTAATCTTGATGCAAGATAAGTGCACAAATTATATCGAACGTCCCATGTGCTTAGAAATATATTCGGAAGCACCCAATAGAACTCCTAGATGACGTGTGTCATATAGAATCTCACTTCGGTCTCTTTGGAGATAGTGTTAGTTTTGGTGCAAGATAGGTACACGGTTTGTGCCTAATGCACCATAGGCTAAGAAACTATTTTGGACGCACGTGATTTTACACCTTGGTGAAGAGGGTCATGTGGAATCTTGGTTCTGTCTGTTTGGAGATAGTTCTAATCTTGATGCAAGATAGGTGCACGGTTTGCATGGAACATACCATATGCTCAGAAATCAATTTGGACACCCGATGGAACTGTAGATGCACCCATGGAACTACTAGATGAATTGTATCATATGGAATCTCGCTTCGGTCCAGTTGGAGATAGTATTAGTTTTGGTGCAAGATAGTTGCATGGTTTGTGCCTAGTGCACCATAGGCTCAGAAATCGTTGTGGAAGTTCCCGATGGTACTCCTAGGTGAAGAGGCTCAAGTGAAAGCTCAGTTCGGTCTGTTTGGAGATAGTGCTAATCTTGATGAAAGATAGGTGTACGGTTTGCATGAAACGTACCATATTCTCAGAAAACAATTTGGACGCACCCGATAGTAATCCTAGATCATGTGTGTCATATGGAATCTCGCTTCAATCTATTTGGAGACAGTGTTAGTTTAGGTGCAAGATTGGTGCATGGTTTGTGCATAATGCACCATAGGCTCATAAACCATTATGGAAGCACCTGATGATAATCCTAGGTGAAGAGGCTCAAGTGGAAGGTCGATGCAAGATAGGTGCACGGTTTGCATGAAACATACCATATGGTAAGAAATCCATTTGGACGCCCCCCAATAGAACTCCTAGATGGCATGTGTCATATGGAATCTCGCTTCGGTCTATTTGGAGACAAAGTTAGTTTTGGTGCAAGATAGGTACACAGTTTGCGCCTAATGCATCAAAGGCTAAGAAACCATTTTGGATGCACCCGATGATACTCCTGGGTAAAGGGGCTCAAGTGGAAGCTTGGTTTGCTTTTGTTTGGAGATAGTGCTAATATTGATGCAAGATATGTGCACGAATTGCATGGAACGTACCATTGCTTTGAAATATATTTTGGAGCACCCAATAGAACTCCTAGATGACGTGTGTCATATAGAATCTCACTTCGGTCTCTTTGGAGATAGTGTTAGTTTCGGTGCAAGATAGGTACACGGTTTGTGCCTAATGCACCTTAGGCTAAGAAACTATTTTGGACGCACACGATGGTACTCCTTGGTGAAGAGGCTCAAGTGGAATCTTGGTTCTATCTATTTGGAGATAGTTCTAATCTTGATGCAAGATAGGTGCACGGTTTGCATGGAACATACCATATGCTCAGAAATCAATTTGGACAAACCCGATGGAACTGTAGATGCACCCGATGGAGCTACTAGATGAAGTGTATCATATGGAATCTCGCTTCAGTCCAGTTGGAGATAGTATTAGTTTTGGTGCAAGATAGTTGCATGGTTTGTGCCCAGTGCACCATAGCCTCAGAAATCATTGTGGAAGTTCCCGATGGTACTCCTAGGTGAAGAGGCTCAAGTGAAAGCTCAGTTCGATCTGTTTGGAGATAGTGCTAATCTTGTTGAAAGATAGGTGTACGGTTTGCATGTAACGTACCATATTCTCAGAAAACAATTTGGACGCACCCGATAGAAATCCTAGATCATGTGTGTCATATGGAATCTCGCTTCAATCTATTTGGAGACAGTGTTAGTTTAGGTGCAAGATTGGTGCATGGTTTGTGCATAATGCACCATAGGCTAATAAACTATTATGGAAGCACCTGATGATAATCCTAGGTGAAGAGGCTCAAGTGGAAGGTCGATGCAAGATAGGTGCACGGTTTGCATGAAACATACCATATGGTAAGAAATCCATTTGGACGCCCCCCAATAGAACTCCTAGATGGCATGTGTCATATGGAATCTCGCTTCGATCTATTTGGAGACAAAGTTAGTTTTGGTGCAAGATAGGTACACAGTTTGCGCCTAATGCATCAAAGGCTAAGAAACCATTTTGGATGCACCCGATGATACTCCTGGGTAAAGGGGCTCAAGTGGAAGCTTGGTTTGCTTTTGTTTGGAGATGGTGCTAATCTTGATGCAAGATATGTGCACGAATTGCATGGAACGTACCATTGCTTTGAAATATATTTGGGAGCACCCAATAGAACTCCTAGATGACGTGTGTCATATAAAATCTCACTTCGGTCTCTTTGGAGATAGTGTTAGTTTCGGTGCAAGATAGGTACACGGTTTGTGCCTAATGCACCTTAGGCTAAGAAACTATTTTGGACGCACACGATGGTACTCCTTGGTGAAGAGGCTCAAGTGGAATCTTGGTTCTATCTATTTGGAGATAGTTCTAATCTTGATGCAAGATAGGTGCACGGTTTGCATGGAACATACCATATGCTCAGAAATCAATTTGGACACCCGATGGAACTGTAGATGCACCCATGGAACTACTAGATGAAGTGTATCATATGGAATCTCGCTTCGGTCCAGTTGGAGATAGTATTAGTTTTGGTGCAAGATAGTTGCATGGTTTGTGC